>NW_007731192.1:94765-115601 GCF_000696425.1 Galeopterus variegatus
AAATTTCAGGTCCTGAAAAGACCCCCTGCTAGCCAAGGAAGTTGTCTTCCTTTGGTTGTGGGGGGGGGTGGGGGGGGGTTCCAAATGTTAATGAAAAGATGGTTTAATGAAGATGACTCCTAATGGAGAGGAGGAAGACTGTCTGGAAAGTATGCCATGAGCAAAGCCAAGAAACAAGATAGTAGATGCATTCTATGATAATGAGTAATCTGTTTTGTTTACAATGGAAGGTTCTTAATAGAAGGTAATGACAAAGTTAAAATGTATGGAACCTTGTCTGTAAGGAGACTCAACTTTGAATTTAAGGAAATTGGTACTGTAGGCAATGAGTATTTGGCAATTATGAAATGGGATTATAAGATTATCATGGCAATGCTGGGTAGGGTGGGTTGACATTAATGGATGTCTAAGAAACCAACTAACACTCATTGCATTTAAAAATCTATCATACCAAAAAAATGTTCAATAGGAGATTGATTTAAATAAATTACAGCACATCTCTAAAAAAAAATTGCTATTATCAAAAAGACAAAAAATACCAAATGCTAGTGAGGATGTGGAGAAAGAAGAACTCTTAGGTATTGTTGGTAGGAATGTAAATTAGTACAGCCACTACAGAAAACAGTATGCAGTTTCCTCAAAAAAACGATCCAGCAATCTCACTACTGGGTATATATCCAAAGGAAATGAAATCAGTATGTCAAAGAGATATCCACACACACATGTTTATTGCAGTGCTATTAACAATAGCTAAGATACGGAATCAAACTAAATGTCCATCAATGAATGAATGGATAAAGAAAATGTGGTATATTTATACAATAGAATGCTAGTTAGCCATGAAAAGTGAAATTCTGTCATTTGCAGCAACATGGATGAGCCTGGAGGACATTAGGTTAAGTGAAATATGCCAGGCACAGAAAGACAAATACCACATGATCTCACTCATCTGTGGAATCTAAAAAGTTTATCTCATAGAAGTAGAAGGTAGAATAGTGGTTACCAAAGTCTGGGAAGGAGAGGAAGGATGGAGAAATAGAGAGAGGTTAGTCAAGGACAAAGTTATAGTAAGCTAGTGTTCCATTGCACATTAGGGTGGCTGTAGTTAACAATAATGTATTGTGTATTTCAAAATAGCTAGAAGAGAGGATTTAGAATGTTCTTACCACAAAGAAATGATGAATGTCCGAAGCAATGGATATGCTAATTACCCTAATTTGATTATTATACACTGTGTACATGTTTCCAAACATCACACCGTACTCCATAAATATGTACAATTAGTATGTGTCAGTTAAAATCATGAGAATACTTAATGCCTAACGTTTTCAACTTCAGGGCTTCTAAGACAATAGGAAATGTCCCACCTTATACATGTGTGAGGAAAGAGACTTCTAAGAATGTGGAAAGGCAAGCAAGAAGGAAAGGTTTAGAATGACAATGACTCTTTTTTTTTTTTAAAAGATGACCGGTAAGGGGATCTCAACCCTTGGCTTGGTGTTGTCAGCACCACGCTCAGCCAGTGAGCAAACCGGCCATCCCTATATAGGATCCGAACCCGTGGCCTTGGTGTTATCAGCACCGCACTCTACCGAGTGAGCCACGGGCCGGCCTGACAATGACTCTTTTACAGGGAAATGAAAGATCTGAAGTTATATGACAAAGAATGAAGTTTTTTTTTGTCCGTTTTATGTTTGATTATGTTAGCCTAAGAGAGATTTGAGAGGAATGTTACTGAATTCAGGTTATTTTCTCAAAATGGATCATTTCCATTTGCTCTGCTCTACTGGGTTTCAACAAGTAAACTGAATGACTCGCCTTCTGTACTCGTCTTTTTGTTATACTGTGTGTAATCTTGTTAAGATTCTTGTATATGCTGCACAATATATGTTGATGTTTGGCAACCACAATTAAGAGAAAATAATAGAACTAAATTTATTTGATTCATTCAAGTTCTAGGTAAATTCCTCCTTTTGCTTGTCTGCCCCTTTAGGCAATTCATCATTCATTAGTGCTAGAGACTAGGAATGTAAAATAAAAATAAATGAAATTGAAACCTTCTACATTTTCACCACGGCAGTTCTAATATGGCAGAAGATGAAGCAAAGAGTCAAAGCTCTTAGGGCAACAAAGAAACTCAAGGGTTTTATATGGATTTCCATCCTTCTCCCCTAGAAGGAGGCTCTACGGCAGCATTTTCCAAACCGTGACTGTAGAACACTAGTTACATAAAATGTTAATAAAAACAGATACTCTTGGGTCTTGGGGTGTGTGTTGGGGTGGGAGTGAGGGGTTGTGGTTAAAAACAAAAAGTTTAGAAAGCAGTTTTCTTAACTGTAGTATGTCTCTGAATACTTAATATGCTAATATATATTGTGAGTCCCAAATAGAAATATGTAGTATGCAGCTGCTTGACACATTTGAGTAGAGAATTTAAAGTCATGTCTCTTACTACTTCAAGGGATGAAAGTACCATGAAACATGACTTGGAAACCAATGTTCAAGTAGTAATTTTTTCTGAACTGAATGCTGAATGGATGATGGGGAAGAGGAGAGTCTTAGTAGAAAATAAGTTTGATGTTCATCTTTAAAGCAGCCTTCTGCCAAGTAAATGTGGACTGTACTCAATTCCTACATTGGTTGTAAATTGAGTTAAAGGAAATAAAGGAAATAGGGCTATATTTATTTGACCAGTTATTCATTTCTGAAATAAAATTAAGTCTCTGTTTAATGTTGCAGCTGATATGTTAATAGGGGAGGAAAAAGGGAGTTCCAACTTGTGTTTCAGTGTAGACAGTTTCACACTCAAATAGACACAAAATGCTTCTTCTTATGGATCATTTGTCAATACTGAATTCAACTCAGATACAAAAGGAAGTAAATGCTGTGTAAGACTAGCCTCAAGATTTATTTCCAGTTGATGGGAAACGCCCTAACAGCTAGAGTTTTTCCCATGATAATGCTCTTCTAAACAACTGCTAGAAGCTCTTGGTTAATTTTTAGTGGCACTCTAAATCAAACTTAATTGTTATTCTATGAAGGGATTATTCTTTTACAGTTAGAAATACATTTGTAGCATATTAGAAAAAATTACAAAGTTTTTTATGTCCCAGAGGCGCTTCCTTTCAAATATCTACCATTTTATTCTTACCTTTGACTTTTATAATAGTATTAACCATCATTTGGCATTTAAAAATCATAACATTTTCTAATATTAATTGATGAGATCACTGTCCAGGATTTTCAGACAACTAAAATACAACTTTGTAAATGTGAAGTTGGTTATCGGTTTTGGTAGAAGGATGCAGAAGAAAGTGCTAGAATTCAGCAGATGCTGAAGTTTGTTTTAAATATAAATGTTGTGCTGATGATGACTTATCCTACTATTTAAAAAGAGTATTCTGCTTACCACCAGGTGCCAGTTTTGATTTTTGAAGAAAGGTGTTAAAGAGCAATTTAAGAGAAATCATGATCCCGCAGGATCAGGGATTGAAAAACATTACAGTAAAATGAGGCTAAAAAAGAGATTAAAAATTTTAATAGAAATAAATTTAATGAAATTGTACTGAGATTCCTTCTGCAATGCATATTTTATGCAATAATATTAGTCCATTATTCCTTTTTATACTAATAAGTGAAGTGATAAAATTATTACATTCTAAAAAAATTGCTGATGATATAAAATGTGTTTTTGCTGTATTTACATCATTTTGGAAAATACAAAATTTTCTTTCTTTTTTTTTCTTTTTTTTTTTGGCAGCTGGCCAGTACAGGAATCCAAACCCTTCAAACTTTTCTATAGGAACTAAGAAAAAGAACTCATATAAATTCTCTTTGTATTTCATGAAGAAAGCAATAAAAAATTTGCATCAATTCCTAACAAGTGTCAGGGCTTTGCTATACATATGCATATAGTTAACTATACATATAGTTATTAACATTGAAGATATGTCAAAATCTAGAATTAATTTAGAAGAAAATGTTTATTGATTGGGCAAACTTTACTTTTAACAGTTCCACCAAGGCTTAAAACAGGAGAAAATATTCGCAAAATGTATATTTGACAAGGGACTTGTATTCAGAATATGTAATCAATAATAAGACCAAAATCCTGATTTTAAAAATGTGCTAAAGATTTGACCAGACACATCACCAAAGAAGTAGGAGAAAATATTCGCAAAATGTATATTTGACAAGGGACTTGTATTCAGAATATGTAATCAATAATAAGAAGACCAAAATCCTGATTTTAAAAATGTGCTAAAGATTTGACCAGACACATCACCAAAGAAGCTACAGGATGACAAGTAAACACCTGAAAAGGTGTTCAATATAATCAGTATCAGGGAAAGACAAACTAAAGCTACCATGTGATACCACTACAGATTTATTAGAAATATTTCAAATTAAAAAGACTGATCATATCGAGTGTTGGTAAGGATATGGGAAAACTGGAACTCTTATACACTGCTGGTGGAAAACAGTTTGGTATTTTCTTAAAAAGTTAAACATGCATCTGCCATATAACCCAGCCACTCTATTCCTAAGTATTTAAGAGAAATGAAAGCATATGTTCATGCAAAGACAAAGAACAAGATTGTTCATAGAAGATCTATTTGTAATCGTCCCAAACTGGAAACAACCCAAATGTCCACAAACAAATGAATTGGATAAACAAATTGTGATATAGCCATACAATGGAATATTTCCCAGCAATAAAGAGGAGTAAACCATGGATACACATACCCGTACAGATGAATCTCAAAATCATTCTCAGTGAAAGAAGTCAGGCAAAGAAGAATTTTTTAGAAACTATGAGTTTATTACGTTTAATTCTAGAAGCTGCAAACTAATCTGTAGGGACATAAAGCACATCAGTGGTTGCTTGGGGATGAGGGTGAAGAGAGGCACAGATTATTAAGGGGCTCCACGACAGTTTGGAATGGTGGAAATGTTTGTTATTGTAATTGCAGTAATGATTTCACATATGTATACATGTCAAAACTCATCAATGTATACGACAGTTTGGAATGGTGGAAATGTTATTGTAATTGCAGTAATGATTTCACATATGTATACATGTCAAAACTCATCAATGTATACACTTTAAAAGTGTGCTGCTTATTGGATGTCAATTACACCTCAATAAAGCTGTCAAATAGTAATGAAAATAAAATCCACGTTACCTTTTAAAAAAAACTTATTTAGAATACAAGAAGAGTCAAAGTAACTTTATTTTTCTTTTATGGGTTCCCCCTAGAAAAGAGTATTTGATCTAAGACATAAGAAGAATAACGCAGTATAGTCATCACTGGAGAGCAAGAGATATTTATTAAAAAGGAGGAAACATGAATTGTGTAAACAAAAGTATATATGTCATATACATATCTACAGTCTTGATAAGAATTTCTAGAAACTAATAATTCTATATTTATGACACATAAAAACATTTGTGCTAATGCTTCATTTTAAATTACTTAGTAGAATATATTTATAAACTATTAAGTACTTGAACATATAACCAATCATTTTGTCTGTGCTCTAGCCATATTTCCAACTGCTCTGACATGTTTCTGCATGGATATTGCACAGTGACCTTTAACTCAGCATGAGATGCTATAGAGCAGGGTGATCCAGAGTGCCGTCTCTAACTCACATAGACCTGGGACCTGGGACCTCCACTACAAATGGGGATAATACCTCTCTCATACAGTTAATGTGAACATTAAACAATTATAATGCACTAAAAATCTTTTTACGGTGCTTGACAACTGTAATTGCCTGACAATGGGAGTTAACTTTTACCGTTTTCTATTTCTTATCTACAACTTAAGATCATTTTAGCTTTTTCAGTTGCTACATCTCACAGGATACATTAGTTCGTTGATCTTATAGTCCACAGAATCCTCTAAACATTTCCATTTCCATACATGCCCTGGGCTTTGGATATTCCACTTGTCACTCTACTCTACATTCATAGTGTATTACAAGTGATTTTCAACTCTGGCTGAACTTGGAATCATTTGAAATGCTTTTTAAAAATATTGGTGCTCAGGTTGCACCCCAGACCAATTAAATAAAAATCTCCCTAGGTAATTTTAATATGCAACTGGCATTGAGAACCACAATTTTGTTTTGTTTGTCTGGTTTTGGTTTTGTTTTTCTAGTTTTGCTTTGTTTTGTTTGAGATCTAATTGTAGAATTTTGTTTCAGTTTTCTGATAATCTCTTTGAATCTTGATTTTTCCATGAGACGCTCTAGCTACTCGTCTTGCTGCTACTGAGTTTCTGCAAATTTAGGCATTATGTCAGAAATACCCTGAAACAATTTGTTTTTTTTTAAAAAATAGGGAATGAACAGTGTCATACCCCTGGAAAAACTTGGCATTAATTCATTACTGAGCACTGGTGAATATCTTAATCAGATAGTCTAGTTACAAATCCACATAATTGCACTTGATAATAACTCAATCCAAAACATCATTCCTTCTAAATCTTACACAAAGGAAGAAAACCTGTCAAAGGTCTTGACTTTATTATAATCCTATCTTACAGTAAGGTTTATCTGGCGTGATTTTTTTTTTTAAGCAAACCTATTGTGTTTCCTCCTGATTGAATACAAGTTTCCTTTCTCAGTGCCTAAAGACTAAATAATTCATCCTAGAGTTTTACTGGAAGTCATATCAAGCTGTCAATCCCATAGTTTGCAGCATCCTTTTTTTTTTAATTGGAGACTTTATCTTTCTAAATCTAGATTTTAAGCACCTCTTCAGTTCTCTCCAAATTCTTGAAGATTATCAGTAGCCACATAGTAATAGTCAACAGCATTTCGACAGATTGAGATGCTGGTTTTTTTGATATCTTGAGATATTGTTCATACTGCCTTGAGACAAACTAGAGCAGGTGGATATTTCTTTACTATTTTACTCTCTTGGTTTCCCATATTTTCTTATTAATATTTATTTTGTTCTTTCCAAGCAATGATAACTTCACAGAAAGCATGACAACATACTTCATGAGATAGTTGAGTTAAAGAGAGTTAAGTAAATCATCTTAATTTCTTCTATTTAGTAGCATTATGCCATTCACCCCAAGTTGTAGCCTCATATGCCATTCTTGTTTCCTTGACTCATAAATAAAAATTTTTTCTAGTTATTAATAGTTGAGTTAAAGAGAGTTAAGTAAATCATCTTAATTTCTTCTATTTAGTAGCATTATGCCATTCACCCCAAGTGGTAGCCTCATATGCCATTCTTGTTTCCTTGACTCATAAATAAAAATTTTTTCTAGTTATTAATAATTTTTACAAACCTCAGAATCTTCTGGGCTTTTAGCTTCACCAACATGATTTCCATATATTCCTTGCTACTTCTCCAAATTATTTCTCATTAATATTATTATTAATTATAAGCCATCATATTTCTTTTTAAATTTTTTCAAGATGTTTTAAAATGTGAATTCACTGGAGAATTCTCCATGCATTGATATCAATCACTTTATATATCTCTCCTTTTCTCCCTCATCACTGCAGATCAGAGATTGGCAATTTTTTTTTACAAATAGACTGATAGTAAATATTTTTAGACTTTGTGGGCTATTCAGTAACTACTCAACTTTGTTGTAACTACTCAACTCTGCCATTATAGCACAAAAGCAGTCATAGAAAATATGTAAACAAAGGAGAGTGTGACTGTGTTCCAATGAAACTATACTTGTGGACACCTATTTTGGAGTTTTATACCAATTTCACATATTATAAAATATTCTTCTTTTGATTTTTAAAAGACTATTTAAGGGCTGGCTGGTGAGCTTAGTTGGCTAGAGTGTGGTGCTGATAACACCAATGTCCGGGATTTAATCCCTGTACTAGCCAGCTGCCTGCCCCCCCACCACCACCCAAAAATAAAATAAAATAAAAAACTATTTAAAATGTAAAAAGCATTCTTAGCTGATTAGCCTTATAAAAACAGGTGGCCATATTACCCAAAGTGATCTACAGATTCAATGCAATCCCCATCAAAATTCCAATGACATTTTTCTCAAGGATGTAAAAAGCCATCCAGATATTTATATGGAACAACAAAAGACCACACATAGCCAAAGCAATCCTGAACAACAACGACAACAACAAAAAAGCTGGAGGCACAACACTACCTTACTTTAAACTATATTACAAAGCTATAATAACCAAAACAGCATGGTACTGGCATAAAAATAGACACATGGATCAATGGAATAGAATAGAGAACGAACCCAGAAATCAATCCATATGCCTACAGTCATCTGATCTTTGACAAAGGCAGCAAATCTACATACTGGGGAAGAGAACATCTTTTCAACAAGTGATGCTGGGAAAATTGGATACTCATATGTAGGAGAATGAAACTAAACCCGTACCTTTCACCATATACCAAAATCAACTCAAAATGTAATAAAGAATTAAATATGTATTCTGAAACAATAGAACTCCTTAAAGAAAACATAGGGGAAACCCTCCAGGAAGTAGGAGTGGGTAAAGACTTCATGAATAGGACCCAAAAAGCACAGGCAACTATAGGAAAAATAAGCAAATGGGATTATATAAAACTAATACTTCTGCACAGAAAAGAAACAATCAACAGAGTAAAAAGACAACCAACAGAGTGGGAGAAAATATTTGCAAAATATAAATCTGACAAAGGATTAATATCCAGAATATATAAGGAACTCAAACAACTTTACAGCAAAACACCAAATAATCCAATTTAAAAAATGGGTGAAGGAGCTGAATAGGCATTTCTCAAAGGAAGATATACGAATGGCCAACAGACACCTGAAAAAATGCTCAACTTCACTCAACATCTGGGAAATACAAATCAAGACCACTCTGAGATATTATCTCACTCCAGTTAGGATGGCTAAAATCCAAAAGACTGAGAATGATAAGTGCTGGAGAGGTTGCGGTGAAAGAGGAACTTTCATACACTGTTGGTGGGGCTGCAAAATGGTGCAGCCTTTATGGAAAATAGTTTGGAGATTCCTCAAACAATTACAGATAGATCTATCATATGACCCAGCTATTCCACTGTTGGGAATATACCCAGAAGAATGGAATTCATCATGCTGTAGGGATTCCTGTACTCCAGTGTTTATTGCAGCTCTATTTACAATAGCCAAGAGTTGGAACCAGCCCAGATGTCCATCATCAGATGTGTGGATAAGGAAACTGTGGTATATCTACACAATGGAATACTACTCTACTATAAAAAAGAACAAAATACTATAATTCACAACAACATGGATGGACTTAGAGTAAATTATATTAAGTGAAACAAGTCAGGCACAGAAAGAGAAATACCACATGTTCTTACTTATTTGTGGGAGCTAAAAATAAATAAACAAACACAAATAAATCAAGGGTGGGAGTGAAGAAGACAGAATAATCACAAAAATTCCTTGAACTATTTAAGTTAAGTGAACAGATATGATGTGGGGGAGGAGGGGAGGGGAGAGAGGAACAGGTAAAGGGGCATGAAAATCAACTACAATGTATATTGAGAAGTAAAATCAAAATAAATAAATAAATAAACAACCAACTCTCGTGAGAAAAAAATTACTGTGTAGATGTCAAAAAGGAAAATGCATATTTGCACAAAAAAATACATTTGTTGTTAGCATAAAAAAAAAGGTGGCTGGATGGAATTCCCATGTGGGCTATAGTTTGCCAACCCTGCTGTAGAGGGGTCAAAATGTACAATATGCACCACAATCGATAAGGAAAAATTGCCCTTTCACTTTCTTAGAAAACTTTGCATTGATTTTAAATGATAGATACCAGTATCATACGTCCCAAAAGAGTAACCTTACTCTTTCAGTTTTAGAAGCCTGTTTGCAGGAAATTCAGAATAAATTCTCAAGAACTGCCCTGTATGACACTCAAAATCTCCAGGGTTATTTTCAAAAGGGCCATTTTCTATCCAAGATGGCCTCATCTTCCATGACATGACTTCCGTGACATCTCAGGAAGAATTTCCTATCTTCCCAGGCATCTGCTGGTATCATACAATCCCCTCCACCAGCATTCCCAGGGATCTGGACAAAGGAATCTTTATAATTTCTCCTGGGATGTTATGGTTAAACATGATTTCTGACAGATTAATCTGACATCTTAGAATTTTTGAGAAGGGTATACAAATACTACTATGCAGTAGTGAATTCCCCTGGTAGAATTATTCTATATTTTTTGTGTGCATCATTAATCATCTACTTGGAAAAAGTGAACTGGAAAAAGTCAGAGAACAACAAAAATTTTAGGTGTAGGTTGTAAAATGAGCACATTCTCTTAAGCAATGAATTTATTTTCTTTTCGGTAGAATTTTCCCTCTTAAATGGTATTCTCTTGCTTTCTAATATTTTCCTTTAGAATAGCACATTACTGTGGTCCACTGATTTTCTTTCCATATTCCTTTCTAATATTTTTTCCTTAAAAAAAATAACAAAAATATATTTAAAGAACAATATAAATTTTAAAGGCCAATAAAATGACCTACTAAATTATAAATTAATATACATCATTTGAATACATATATTCAAAGTAAGTGTTTTGCATCTACCAGTTCAAATTAACAAACATTTGTGATCACTCCTTTTGTGCAAGGTGCTATGTGCCATACCATACCAGCGCTTTGGGGATCCCAGTTCAGTCATTATCATTTATAAGATGCATTATGAAGAGGGGTATGGATTTTGATGTCAGATAGATTTGAGCTCTTCTTAGAGCTACTGTTTACAAACTGTGATCTTGGACAAAAAGCTTTTATTCTTCTTCAGACTGATGGTGAAAAGTTCCACAATATACAATATATAAACTGGAGAAAAGTTCCACAATATACAATATATAAACTGGAGTTCTGACTATGGTGAGGAGGGACTTCAAAATACTGGATAAAGAAATGCAGTTAAAGAGGGACTTCGAAAGATGGGTAGGATTGCAAAAGGGGGAATTCAGGCTGGGCTGGGAGAAAAAGAATAGTCTTTGATTTATAAAGAAAATACCCCAAATTTAAAAGTACCTATGCCTTATTATTTGACTTAACCATTTAATTAATACAAATATAATTTTTTATGGCTACATGCAAATGGGCTTTTTTGTTGTGTGTATTTTATGAAATATCCAAGTGAAAATGTTATGATCTGATATAACCCAAAGTATATACATTTTTTAACTCATCATTTTATGTAACTAACCAAAAATGATTTTTAAAGTAAATAATCGAGGAATTCTACACATTAGGCTCACTTTTATCCAATATATGTTTAAACTTTTTGCTAAACTTGAATTAAATTCTTGCACAGCCCTAAATCTATTTTCTTGGCTTCTCCCAAACTGGGTTTAATTCTGTTTTAAGCACAATACTTCACAATATGTCAAATAACTTAGATTGAGGAGAAATTCCTGTTCACCATTGCACATGATTTCTTTAGAAATGTTGTTCCTGAAGAAACGGAGTAAATTTTCCAAATGTTCCTTGATCTTTTTTCTGCAAATTAAATACATGAAGATAATTTCAAATCAGGGGACTTGCGGGTTCAAAAGTAAGGCCAGAGAGCGTGCGTGCGTGCACGCGCGTGTGTGTGTGGGTGTGTGGGTGTGTGTGAGAGAGAGTGTGTGTTTCGTGGAAGGGAGGTAGGAGTGGGGGATGCACTCCAGGTATTGCTCAAGACCCACTGAGGTTCACAAGAAAATATAAGAACTCCTGCTGGCTGCTGCGGTGGGGCTTGGGCGTGGCCACGAAGTTTCAGGCCAAGATCATGGACAGCGGCCAGTCTGAACCACTTCCCGCGAGTTAGTAACATGACGGCCAAGCTTGCCAAAACCTGCACCTTCTGCATCAGCCCCGATAAACTGAACTTCATCCTCTCCGACAAGCTGGCCAGTGCCTCTAGAGCTGAGCATGTGGTGTAGGCTGGAACAGAACTTCTTCAGCGAATTTCAAATGGAGGTTGTCTCCTCAGAAAACAATGACATTTATTTAGAGCTAACATCAGAAAACTTATGGCCAGCCTTGAAGACTGTCCAGAAAGCCAGAACCTTGAAAATCAAACTGACTAATAAACACTTGCCTGCCTCACAGCCTCTGTAGAGCTGTTATCTGTGTCAAGCAGTAGTAGCATTGTGACACATGACATCCCCATAAAGGTTATTCCTAGAAAATTTTGGAAGGACTCACAAGAACCTACAGTCTCAGACACGGATTTTAGTATTTATTTACCAGGCTTGAGGACTATGAAGAGTGTTGTGGAAAAAATGAAAAACATTAGCGATCAACTTGTTACTGAAGCAAACCTAAATGGAGAATTCAAGTTGAAAATAGAAACAGAATCAGTGTGAGTTACAACTCATTTTAAAGATGGTGGAAATCCTCCATTAGCCTCTGAAAACGCCTTTCAAGATAGAAACCCAGAACAAACGGCTGAAGTACACGTAGATATTAGGAAGCTTCTAGAGTTTCTTGCTGGATAATAAGTAAATCTTACAAAGACCTTATGCAATATTGTGAATAACAGGATAGTTGATTTTTATTTGCTTCATGAAGACATCTCCCTTCAGAAATTCATCCTGACATTGTCCTACCACTATCTCACTGCACTTGCGATCCCAGATACCTTTGTCACGAGAGGAAGAGGTGGTAGAGTGATGTGTTCCAAGCCACTGGCTCGGGCCCTCACAGCACCACAACTCTGTGTACTGTATTTATTTCTCCCCAAAAACTGAATTAATGAAACACAGTTGGATAAACATGATTCCTTCATATTAAAAAAAGAACTTTTGCTTATGTTTGTTTTTTAACTTCTATTTTGTATATGTGCTTATTTTCACAGTATAATAGTATATGTATAGAACTTGTAAATAAATCACTATGTGTTGGAGGAGGTGCTCAATTAGTTTTCGCTGTTAGGAGCTTGCAAGCAATTAAAAATATTTGAAAACACTGGTCTGGGGTGAAACATTAGTCTCAATTTTTTCCACTTTCCACAGTGCTGGTACCAGGTGCAAGAGAACATGGACTTCTTCTCTCTGTGGGTGGTTGCACCACCCCAGTACCCTTGTCCGAAGGCTACTGCAGCCCTCCAACACTGCACAAGGAGAAGCAGGAATTTAGCACTCTGGGCACTATGCTGGTATGCTGGGGTGGCTATAAAGCAGGAATAATCCAAACCCACAGTGTCATTTGTTATATCTTCTATCAGAGCAGAGATGGACTTACAAGCCAGATTTGGATGTTTATATTTGCTTCAACATTGTAGATGTTTAAAAAAAAAAAATTCATATCACTTAGCCTGGCTGTAATAGGTATTATTGTGCTGTTTTGATTTATCAGCTTGAGACTGACAATAGCAAATAATTAATATAAACTTCATAGTAAAACTAAATGTAGTGTTGTCATCTATTGAATAATTTTGGATCTTACAGAAAACATAATGGATAATGGTGACAGTACTTATTTTGCCTGCTATTGATCCAGAAGGGAAGGAACTTAATCTCAAATGTAGAAGCTATTTGCTAACTTTTTTTCATGGGAAGCCCAAAGCTCTTAATTGAGACCTTCTCAGTTACAGAAATGAAAGATACTTTGGTTGATATATTTTTTTTTTACTACAGTTTTGTTAATCTAAAAAAAATGCTTTTTAACCAACTCTTACGTTAAAAAAGACTTGTAATGCTATAGGGTACATTATTACAGTAAAGATGATGAAATCTTTTCTCCCCGATAAAGGGATTTTTACTAGTCCCAGATTACCATTCTTTACTACCAAGTTTCAATCTAGAAGCACAGCGATAGGAGATCAAGCGTTGTGTACTGACCTTAAGAAAACAACTAACATTTAAGGATTCTTTTTATTTTTATTTATTTATTTTTATTTTTTGTCCTTTTTGAGACCGGCCGTGCCGCGCTCAGCCAGTGAGCACTGTGAGTGCACGGGTCATCCCTATATAGGATCCGAATCCGTGGCAGGAGCGCTGCTGTGCTCCCAGCACCGCACTCTCCCGAGTGCACCACAGGCTTGGCGCTCAGCCAGTGAGCACTGTGAGTGCACGGGTCATCCCTATATAGGATCCGAACCCGTGGCAGGAGCGCTGCTGTGCTCCCAGCACCGCACTCTCCCGAGTGCACCACAGGCTTGGCCCTAAGGATTCTTTTTACAAAACACTAAGATTGACATCATATTCTTGCTATCTACCTTTTTCTCTGAAAATGTGTCACTGTCAGATCATTTTGGTTAAACTGAGGACTCTGCTCAGTTGAGGGGTGTAATTAATTTTGGTTTTATTTTAAGCACCCCTGGGAGTGACCAGTACCTTTCAAAATAAACCTCAGGAGAATTATCATTTAGCCTAATGAAACATTTAATACTCTTTCTGATCCTGTTTTCTGACTTTTTCTTTGGAAATTTAGCATTGAGGTCACCGATCATATTTTTTTTCCACCGGAAAGCATAGGAATTCTCTAATATTAAAAATAGAGAAAGATCCTACAACCACAAGTGTTTGAGAATCCTAGGTATAAAGGAAATTAATTTTCTTCTTGGTTTGCAGTTTCTACCCATACATGCTGTCAATTTTGTCTAACATAATGAGCTTACTGCCTTACATAATTTCAAAGAGGAAAGGTTTTATCATTCACTCTGCAACAAGTAAGACACACAGTACCTGTCTATGTTGGTCCTCAGAAGTGATGGGTATGACACTTGCTTCCAGTCTTTTCAGAAGCATTTCTACCTTAAAAGGTAAACTCCAAGGTTGTAATTTCAGAATTGGTTATGCCAATGTTTTGAGAGTTCACTAACACTAGTCTCTCCTAAAATTACTTCTTGAAGAGTAAGCCAAACCGCAGCCTGAGTAAGTCACCTAATAGTATTTTTTTCAAGAGTTGGCACTCATATGACAATAGTAGTATGAGAATATGCGGTGCTTAGTAAGATTTTGAGCAATAATATAAAATATTGCATTATTCTGTATAGCCTATAAATAATAGCTATGTGTACAAGATGGCCTTCCAACAAATACATAATTACATATGGGAATTTCATGACTTTTAAATATTAGTATCATCCTGCCTTTAAGTTACTTGAAGTTTCTTATTTTTTAGTAGCACAGAGCATCTTAGTAGATAGAAATAAAATACTGTCCAACTGCAGTGTATGGCACTGTTAAGCCTTTGGAGTTGGTTAAACATTTATGAGTTAGAAAATGGGCTCCAGAGTTTAACTAACCTTATTCTATTTAAGGATAACGACCAATAGTTCATAGGTTTCTTGTAAAGACAAGCTGGAAATATGTATATACAAGACTTTGCCCAGCACCTGGCACATCAGTCCATCCTCTCTCGGAGGGAGCTATTAGTTATGAGGCTGTGCTAAACAGTCGACAGTCTTTGAATGCTTTCTCCCAAGAGTAAGAGAAAGACTGTGAGGAATTAGCAATAGTGTTTATATCTTGAAAAAGGTGGTTCATCTCCCCTCCAAATGTTTACTGTCTTCTCAGTGACTGTATTCAGCCCCACGGTTCAGAAATGGAGCAAATCATTCCCAGAAGTTAAAACATTTTATTACTGTCATTCCCATGGAGCCTCTGAGGAAAAGAAGTCATGCTGCCCAAGAGTAATTGATTATGTTAGAAGCAGTCACAAAATTCAGCTCCCGCTGCTTTTCAATCTGCCTGCCTCTGTCCAGGATTCAAACAGGCCATTGCTTGCTCTGGCATGACTTGCAGGGAAATGAGAGAGATACCTAGCCTATTTATGTTCACAAACAGAATATCTTTATTCTTATCTATCTCTACCAAATCATCGCACAAATCCTCATTCATAACGTACACCTATGCTTATGCACTTGAAGTAAAATCATCAATTTACCAAACTTTTATTTACATAAAATCTGTCAGAGAAGATTTACCCCTGGATGGTCCTGGGTCTGTTTATTTGTTTTAATATTAAAGTTTTTTTTTCATATACCCAAAATAAATCAATATCTAAATAAGGTCATTGTGCCAAAAAGAGAAATATTCTGAATTGAGGTATCTTTGTAATTAATCCCTTTTATATATGAAGTGAAACTAACTTCTGCCCTGTTAGAAATGATGGTAAATAGAAAGTGCTAATATAAGAGGAGTTGCAGTAAATAAGGAGAAATATTTAGGAGACACGATGAAGTTTCTGCTTCATCATGAGGCATTGCAATCAACATTTATGACTGAAGATTAGTAACATGAGTTATGCTAGAGTCTTTGGTGGTGGATGGGATCAGTTAGAAGATTAGTCTCCAGTGTGCGTTGGCACAGGTCATGGACTCAGCTGTGCCTCTGTTTGTCACCTTTGGACCAGATTAAAATAACAGTGCAAAGTAGTTGTTTCTTGCTTTAGCTTAATGACGTCACAGAATTTGCTAATGCCTCCTGGTCAGCTGTCTATCCATTTGCTTCTGGGCCACTATCAAGTTACTAATTCAGATGAATTAGGCCATGTGTGATGACATACTAATTACCCCAATATTTCTTCTTTTTTCAATCTGAGTTATCACAAAATTGAACACATAAATATAGGAATGTAACATTAATCTTATAGAGTATAGAAGAAAAATATCATAAAGAAGGTGTTTTGAGACATATTTTAATCTTTTTACCATGTCCCACATTAAGAAAAACATAACATACTTAAGCATGTGCAAATTTATATATATATATATAAATATATATATACACACACACACACATACACATGCAATGTGAAACAAAAGATTTTATGAAACAGTACTTACACTTACTATGAGAAATGCACTCTAATGTTTTCTAACCTATTTTATTTCATTTTTTTCTTAATGGTTGGGAACCACTGATGGATTGTGACCTGCACTTTGAAAAATGTCCTTCTTAGGAGAGTCCCTAGAACTTGCTCCTCTTGCTGAGAATTTGCTGAGTTTGTCACTGTCACTGAACAGGGTAAAACCCTTCTGTGCAGCTAGACTTGTATAATTTCTGTATGTCAGAAACCAGTAGGAAACAGATTTTTGTTATACCCACAATAATGAATATGTCCAGAGAACTAGGTCTGAGGACATTTTAACTGTGTTCAAATAATCTTTGCACCAATACTTCTTGACTACATTCTGATGAACAGGATAAACATACTGTGAGCTATGAAAAAAAGGAGAAAACTCATTTTTAAAAATAAAAATTTAATATTATCTCTGCTGCTTCCAGAATAACACCTGCAAGTGTGTGCTTAGGGCAAAAGGACAGTGCCTCTTGCCTGGAGGAAGGGATACTGGTTCCTTGCCTGATGTCAGTTTAACACAGCAGTAAAGGGTGCACGATCCCTTTTTACTGTGCGCAGGCTCTATAGTTAAAGCTTATTTTTATTTTAACTTTCTAGTTGCCTATTACTCTTGCAATCTACTTGCAGTCTATGGTTGGAAATAGGTTTTCTGTTTAGCTGTGTGTGCAGTTGGTGACCAGAATCAGGGAGAGCTTCTGTCTGCCACAGCAGAAATGTGAAGAGACAGATGTGGCATGCCTGGTGGACTGAGAAAACTCGGATTTGCAGGTTCCACTCCTTGTGAATTATGCTGCTTTGGGATAAAAGCATTTAACTTCTCTGAGGCTCAGTTTAATATCAAACATACATATAGGGTGCCTATTGATTTCCAGGCACGGTACCAGGCCTTAAAAGATAAAGGTGACTAAAATACAGCTCATATCCCTAAAATGGAGATGACAATACTGTAATATACTTCTCACAACTTTATTATCAGGATTAAAAGAGAGAACAAACAGGAAATATCCAGCACAATGTTTGGATTATTTCAGCATGTTAGGATTGTTTATTTTTGCATTTTAAGTTGTTTTCTTATGAAATATAACATACCTTTAGAAAAGTACCAAATCATATAGTTCAGCTAAATTAATTAATTAAAAAGCAAACACTCACCCAGCTATAGAAATAGAACATTGTTATAACCCCAGAAATCCCCACTTGCTCCACCAAATCACCTCTCCTTCCCTCCAAAGGTAGCCACTTTCTTGACTTGTACAGTTTTTACTTTTTTGCTGTTCTTTATACATTTATTTTTTACTACGTACATATGCATCCTAAACATTAGCTTCATATAGCTGATTTTGAACATTACATCAATTTGTTCTAGCTGGCCTCTTTTACTTATCACTCTTTTTAAAAAATTGCCCACGTTGTAAATATGACATGTAGTTAATTCATTTCTGTTGCCATATATTATTTATTTGAATAAATATGCAATATTTTCTTTGTTAATTCACTCTGTTGTTGATGGACATTTGATTTATTTCCACTGTTTGGCTATTACACAAAATGCTGCTATGAAAATGTTTGTACATGTTTTTTGGTACATCTAAGCCTGTATTTCTGTAGGGTAGATACTTAGGAGAAGAATTTCTGAGTCACGTGACATATGCACAAGGGTATTTCAAAAAGTTCACGGAAATATTTGTATTATCATATAATTCTATTTTCCAGAAATGTTTTGAAGTACGCTTGTATCTACATTTTTGCTAGATAATGTCCATTCTCCAAAGTGCTTGTGCCAATTTATACTCTAATAGCAATGAATAACAGTTGCTTTAGCAACACTCTCACCACCTACTGTTATTGTCAGACTTAAATAATGGAGTACGTAGTATCTCATTTTAGTTTAAATCTCATATCCCTGACTACTAGTAAAGTTAAGCATCTTTATCAATCGTTTGGATTTCCTCTTATGTGAAATGCTCGTTTAAGATTTTTGTCCATTTTTTATTGAGTTGTCTGTCTTTTTCATAATGCTCTGGATATGATCTCTTTTTCAGTATAGATAATATAAAAATTATGTAAATGACTTCTCCCATTCTGTACCTTGTCTTTTAATTTCTTATTGATGTCTTTTGATGAACAGAAGTTTATAATTTTAAGATTAGTTCACTATATCATTCATTTCTTTACGTTAAGTACTTTTCTTTGTCCCAAGAACATTCACTGAAAAGACCATCTTTTCCCACACTATATTCCAGTGCTAATTTTGTGATAAATCAAGTGTCTATATACATGTAGGTCTGTTTGTGGGCTCTCTTTATGGTTCCAATAACCTATGTGTCTATCATTGCAACAATCCCACAAATCTTCTATATCCTTACTGATTTTCATCTGCTTATTTAATCAGTTACTGAAATATTTATGTTACAGTTTCTTAATATGGTTATGGATTTATCCATTTCACTTTGTAACTATCAATTTTCGGTTCATATATTTTGAGGCTAAGTTATTACATGCATACAACTTTAAATTTGCTATATATTCTTTGTGAGTTGAACTTATCATAATGAAGTGTCTTTTTATTCGTAGTAATATTTTTGTCTCAATGTTCCTTTGATATTATTATGATAAGGCCACCATTCATAACACTATTGTCCAGCTTATCATTTCACATATTTTTGTTTTCATATTTTTCACGTCTTTATTTCTTAGATGTGTTTTTTGTTAAACAGCATCTTGTTGTGATTTCCTGAAAACCTTTGCCTTTTAATTGGATCATTTAGTTTGCTTACATTCAATATGATCACTGATTCATTAGTTTATACCAGTTATCAGTCTGTTTCCTCTCTGTCCCAAATCCACCCAGCACTGCCATGCCTGTGATACTGGAACATTTCTCCCTTGACAGCTGGCAGGATACTAACCTTCATCAGTAGAGGCCGCTGGAGAGACCAAGAAGGATGCAGAGGTAAAAAGCGGGTAGCATCACCCCATGGACAGCTTCTCCTGGCACTCAGAGGGAGGCTTCCCCGTAAGTTCTGTCATTGGAGTACCTCAGCAAACTTCTCTGCCGTCCTGTGGGCCATGACCACAACCTCTTCAATGAGGTCTGGATTTCAGCCCTAGGGAAAAGGGGGAGCTTCCAGATTTGTTCTACTTTAGATGATTGGCCTCAGTCCTAGAGGTAGAGAATGCTCCTTTCACCTACTCTTCCTGCATTCTTTTTAGTTCTCTTTACCCTTTAGTGGGTATTCCCCTACTATGTAGTTAAATACTCTTTATATTAAACTTTTTCTGTTTGAAACACTATGTGGTTTCTTTCTCCTGATTGGATATAGGATGTAATCTTCTACCTCACTATTTGCTTTCTATTTGCCTCTCTTGTTTCATGAAATTTTTTGTTACTTCATTTCCTCAATTTTATTAGTTTGGTATTTATATGTACTTCCACTACTCTTAATGGAGATCCAAATTATTACAATATACATCTTTGACTTATAATACATAATTTTCTTGCTTTTTCCTGAGAAGTAAAAGGATTTTAGAACAATTTAATTCCATTTAATCCCCTCTAAACTTTCATGTAATTGTTATATGTTTTAATTGTAGATAATTTTTAATCATCACAACATTCTATTTTTACTATTTTTTACAGTCCATATTCATTTAGATATACCTAGAAATTTTCTCTCACATTGCTCTTATTTCTTCCTGTGCTTTTGAACTTCTGGGGTTATTTTACTCTGTCTGAAGAACATCCCTTGTATTTCCATTAGTGTCGATCTGTAGGTGACAGATCACTCAGCTTTTATTTGTATAAAGTGATTTGATTTTAGCTATATCGTTGGAGAATATTTTCTTCTGGTGAAGAATTTTAAATTGTCAGTCATTTTCTATTATCTCTTTGATATTATTTCATTGTCATCTGTCTTTCATTGTTTCTGCTGAAAAACCAGCTGCCAGTACAATTGTAGGTCATATTAAGGTAATGGTATTTTTTTGCTCATGACTGCTTTTTTTTTTTTTTTTTTTTTTTTT
>NW_007731192.1:116397-118378 GCF_000696425.1 Galeopterus variegatus
TTTTTTTTCATGTCCGGCAACGGACCGCAACCCTCAGTGTCGCACCTGTACCGGACCGGGACCGGCAATGGGATCGCAACCCTCGGTGCTGCGCCCGCCCCTTGCTCAGCCAGTGAGCGGGAACCGGTCTGTATGTGGGATCCGAACCCTCGGCAGGAGTGCCGCCACGATCCCAACAGCGCACTGTAGCAGTGCGCCACCGGGCCGGCCAATCATGACTGCTTTTAAGCTTTTCTCTGTCTTTGGTTGTATGGAGTTTCACTATGATATGTTATGATATGGATTTATTTTTATTTATTAGACTGGATTCATAGAGCTTTGTAAATATTTGACTTGATGTCTTTTGTAAGGTTTGGAAAAATTCTCAGCTATTTTCTCTCTAGATATTGCTCTTATTTTATTCTCTGTCTTCATTTCTTCTAGGACTTTAACTACATGTATGTTAGAAATTTTTACTGTGTTCCTTGTTTTTCTTACCATCTCTTTTGTATTTTCCATCCATGCATTTCCTCATGCTTCTTTCTAGATATTTGCTTCTGTCCAATCATTCAGTTTACTATTTCTCTCTTCAGATTCATATTATGTGTAATTAAACACATCCAATGAGTTCTTAATTTTAGTTATTATTTTTTAAACTTTCTATTAGAATTTTTCAGTTTTCTGTCAAAAATCTCAGTCTTATCCTTACCTCCTTGAACATATTAAGGGTAGTTATTCTGAAGCCTATATTGAATACCTCTATTTATTTCTTCCCCTGTGGATATGTTTCTATTGTCTGTTGTTTGTCTTGCTTTTATTCCTGTTGTCTATTTGTGTGTTTGGTTATTTTTGGTTGTGTGCAGAACAATATATATAAAAAATTGTAGAAAAAATATGAGATCTAGAAAAATATTATCTTCCTCCAGAATTGAGATAAATTTGCTTCTGTAGCCAGCTAAGGACACTAGCAATATGGGATCACCTTAGTCCAATTTCAGAAACTTGTATAATTTTAACTTGAACCTGAGTCACAAAAAGACGTGCGTACTTCCAGTTTACCTTACTCCTATGGAGTTGCCCTGTCAGGTTGAACCCAAAGTTTAGACCCTGGATTCAAACATTTGTTCTCCTAATCCAATGATGTTGTCAGAACGGTGCTCAATGTCTTAGCACTTCTTCCAAAATTGGCAGGAACTCTCAGAAGTTAAGTAAGCAACACCAAATATCAGGTGTCTCTCTTTCAAATTAACCACTGTTGGAAAAATATTCTTTAGAATTTCTTTTAGTTTAGGCATGTGTTTTGCCAACTCTCTCATTTTTTTTTTCTTTTGAAAATGTGATTAGTTTGTCAGTGAAACACTAGGGTGAGTCAAGCAAGGTGCCCAGTGTATAAAATATAAGGCACTCCCCTCAGGTTTGTGCACTTGCAGAACTGGATCCTGAGAGTGAGTCTCTTTTTAAATTTTGCACCTGAGTGTCTTGCTTGCCTTACCCTAATTCTGGCCCTGTATTTTACTTTCATTCTTGAATTTATTTTCATTGGGTACAGAATTCTATATAATTAGAAGTTCTGCTCTTTCAATTCATTGAAGGAATATCATTTTATTGTCTTCTAGTTTTTCTTATTGCTATTGAAAAGAATATGAAGCAATCCATATAGTTGTTTCATTCAAAGGCTATCTTTCATCTCTGGGTGCTGTAGGATTTTTCTCTTTGCCTCTGCTTCTGTATGCAACTTCATTATATATATATAGTTGTGCGGTGTTTTTTATTTATGCTGCTTGTGATTGGTTAGTCTTGTTAAATCTGTGAATCAGTGTTTTTCCATTGATTTTTGTTGTTTTTGTTGTTGTTTATTTTTCCTATAGTTGCCTGTGCTTTTTGGGTCCTATTCATGAAGTCTGTACCCACTCCTACTTCCTGGAGGGTTTCCCCTATGTGTTCTTTAAGGAGTTTTATTGTTTTGGGATGTATATTTAATTCTTTAATCCATTTTGAGTTG
>NW_007731192.1:119631-129747 GCF_000696425.1 Galeopterus variegatus
CCACAACTTTCCCTTCAGCAATTCTTAAAATCTCTTAACAGGATTGGTATGACAACCACCTCTTACCTCTAAAAACATTAAAGTATACAATCCCATACCTAAACAGTGTTTAGAGCCGATTAGATGGGCTTTTGCCACACTATCTTTGGGCTGTGTCCCCCTACCCAAGGGCTTTTGCCCTATGCATGCATTTATGTAAAAACCCTATTCTAAAATCAAATGAGAATCAACATTATTTAATTTAGAATTGATTAGATATGCTATCTGTGGGCTGTGGCCCCCTGCCCTGAGGGCTTTTGCCCCATACATGCATTTACCTAAAAACCCTATTCTAAAATCAAATGAGAATCAAGAATTTTTAACCCCTCAACATTTTTCCATCTCAGAGAAAAATGTCATTAGAATTTTGATGGGGATTGCATTGAATCGGTAGATCACTTTGGGTAATATGGACATTTTCACAATGTTAATTCTTCCAATCCAATAACAAAGTATATCTTTCCATCTTCTTGTGTCCTCCTTAATTTCTCTCAACAGTGGTTTGTAGTTCTCTTCATAGAGATTTTTCACATCTTTGGTCAGCTTTATTTCTAAGTATTTTATTTTTGGGGTGGCTATTGTAAATGAGCTAGCTTTCTTGATTTCTTTTTCTGCATGTTCACTGTTGAAGTATAGAAATGCTACTGATTTTTGTGTGTTGATTTTGTATCCTGCAACTTTGCTGAAATCACTTATCAACTCTAGTTTTTTATAGAAGCTTTAGGCTGTTCAATATATAGGATCATATCATCCGCAAACAGGGACAGCTTGACTTCATCGTTTCTGATCTGGATGCCCTTTAATTCCTTCTCTTCTCTGATTGCTCTGGCTAGTACTTCCAACACTATGTTGAATAGGAGTGGTGAGAGTGGGCATTCTTGTCTCATGCCTGTTTTTTAGGGAAAAGCTGAAAGAATGATATTGGCAATTGTGTTGAGATACTTTCCATCTATGCCTAACTTGTAGAAAGTCTTTATCATGAAAGAATGTTGAATTCTGTCAAATGCTTTTTCAGCACCTATAGAGATGATCATATGGTTTTTGTCTTTACTTTTATTGATGTGGTGTATCACATTTATTGATTTGCATATGTTGAACCAACCTTGCATCCCTGGGATGAATTCCTCTTGATCATGGTGTATAATTTTGTGTATGCGTTGCTGTGTTCTGTTAGCTAATATTTTTTGAGGATTTTTGCATCTATATTCATCAAGGATATTGGCCTATAGTTTTCTATTTTTCATGCATCTTTGTCTGGTTTTGATATCTGGGTGATATTTGCCTCTTAGAATGAGTTTGGGAGAATGGTCTCTGTTTCAATCTTTTGGAATAGTTTGTAGAGAATTGGTATCAGTTCCTCTTTGAAGGTTTGGTAGAACTCTGCAGTAAATCCATCTGGTCCTGGGCTTTTCTTTGTTGGAAGCCTTCTGATAACAGCTTCAATCTCTTTTATTGTTATTTGTCTGTTCAGATTTTCTATATCTTCTTGGCTTGATTTTGGTAGTTTGTGTGTGTCCAGAAATTTATCCATTTCCTCCAGATTTTCAAATTTGTCAGTATACAGTTGTTTATAGTAGTCTCTAATGATTCCATGTATTTCTGAGATATCAGTTGTAATATCACCTTTTTCATTTCTAATTTTTGTTATTTGGGTCTTTTCTTTTCTTAGTTAATCTTGCTAAAGGTTTGTCAATTTTATTTATTTTTTCAAAAATCCAGCTTTTTGTTTCATTGATCTTTTGTATTGTTTTTTGGGTTTCTATTTCGTTTAATTCTAGTCTAATCTTAATTATTTCTTTCCATCTACTAACTTTAGGTTTGGACTGTTCTTTTTTTCTAGATCTTTAAGGTGAAGTGTTAGGTTGTTTATTTGCCATCTTTCCATTCTTCTGAAGTAAGCATTTAATGTGATAAATTTCCCCCTTAATACTGCTTTTGCAGTATCCCACAGGTTTTGGTATGATGTGTCATTATTTTCATTAGTTTCAACAATTTTTTTGATTTCCTGTTTAATTTCTCCTTGGTCCCATATGTCATTAAGTAGAATGTTGTTTAATTTCCATGTGCTTGTATAGTTTCCAGAGTTTCATTTATTATTGATTTCTAATTTTAATCCATTGTGATTGGAAAAAATACAGGGAATAATTCCAATTTTTCTGAATTTGTTGAGACTTGATTTGTGACCTAACATGTGGTCTATCCTGGAGAATGTTCCATGTGCTGATGAGAAGAATGAATATTCTGAGGTTCTTGGATGGAATGTACTGTAGATATCTGCCAAGTCCCATTGGTCTAAAGTATTGTTTAGATCTTGTGTTTCTCTATTGATATTTTGCCTAGATGATCTGCCCAGAGATGAGAGTGGGGTGTTCAGGTCCCCTGCTATTATGGTGTTAGTGTCTATCTCTTTCTTTAGATCTAATAGTGTTTGCTGTGTAAATCTGGCTGCTCTGACATTGGGTGAATATATATTTATGATTGCTATGTCTTCTTGATGGATAGATCCATTTATCATTACACTGTGGCCATCTTTATCTCTTTTTATGGTTTTTGCATTAAAGTCTATTTTATCTGATATAAGAATAGCTACTCCAGCTCGTTTTTCATTTCAATTTGCATGTTATAACTTTTTCCATCCTTTCACTCTTATTCTACAGCATATTGTTGGGCCCATCTTTTTAATCCAATCAGTCAGTCTGTGTTTTGAGTGGGGAATTTCATCCCTTTATGTTGTTTTGCTTCCCACGGATTTATCACCTCTCTTCCCCTGGGTGATGGAGCTGCAAAAGGATTACTCAAAGCCCATCTCTTCTGAGCAGTGAGAGACCCCGAAGGGGTTAATCTCCCAGAACCGTCAAGAGCGAGGCATTCCTTCCTTTGGAAAATTAACCATGAATTAGGGTTCTCTCCCCACATTTATTTTCCAGACCAGGAAGTTGCAGAAAAAGAACATAGGTGAGGTAATAGTTTAATGAAAGAGGCTGGTAACAAGCAAGGTGACATTCCATAATGCAATTTGCAAAAGGTTAAATCAATCCACCAGGAAAAACTTGATCTTAGCAAACATTCTCTCTCCCTACAGCAATTTCCCAGTATCTTTACATATCAATTAATAACTTGTCTGTCCTTGAGCCAGCAACCTTGCTGTGCTGCAATTCTTTATCTTACAACAGAGACTAGCCTGGGGGAAATTTCCTGTCTTTTGCAAGGTTATATGTACTTTTAACAAGTTAGGCTAAACCTGAAACTTCAGGGCTCTGGAAAACCAGGCCCTGTGAAATACATTGGCTTTATGTATACTCCACACCTTTACATTTAGAGTTATTATTGAAAGGTGTTGATTTACTCCTAGCATTTAACTGATTTTTGTTTAGATGTTTTAAGTACCTTTTGTTCCTTTCTTTCTAATTTTCTGTTTGTCTTCTGTATTTGTTGGTTTCTTAGGGTGATAGATAAACTATTTTTTTTCTCTTTTGTTAGCATTTTTGTTTTTCTGGTAGGTATTGTTCTTTCTTGAGTATTCATAGCATTGATGGTTGTTTTTGTGGCATCAAATCCAGTACTTCCATGAGAATTTCTTGTAGGGCTGGTCGTGTGGTAGTGAACTCCCACAGTTTTTGTTTGTTGTCTGAGAAATGTACTATTTGTACTTCACTTTGGAAGGATAGCCTTGCTGGGTAAAGTATTCTTGGCTGGGAATTTTTGTCCCGTAATGTTTTGAATATATCATCCAATTCTTTTCTGGCTTTTAGGGTTTCTAATGAAAAGTCTGATGTTATTCTGATGGGGCTTCCTTATAGGTGACTTGCCATTTCTCTCTTGCAACTTTTAAGATTCTCTCTTTGTCTTTGAGTTTTGCCAGTTTGATTATCATATGTTTTGGAGAGGATCTTTTTGGGTTGAATGTGTTTGAAGATCTTTGGGCTTCCTGAATCTGGAGATCTGTGACTTTCCCTACACCTGGGAAGTTTTCTGCTATTATTTCATTGAATATGTTTTCAATGCCATTTCCTTTTTCCTCCCCTTCTGGAATACCCATAATTCGAATATTTGAGTGCTTAAGGTTGTCTGTAGTCTCTCTTAGATTTTCTTCAATTTTTTAATTATTTTTTTCTTTTTCCTGGTCTGCCTGTGTTAATTCAAATAGCCTGTCTTCAAGATCAGAAATTCTCTCTTCTGCTTGTTCAAGTCTGCTGGTTAAACTCTCAGTTGTGTTTTTTTATTTCATTGAATGAATCCTTCAGCTCCACAAGATCAGCTACATTCTTTTTCAAGGCATTGATTTCTCTGTACATTTCTTCTTTCAGGTCCATTATATTTTTTCTCATTTCATTGTGTTGTCTAACTGAGTTTTCTTGTATCTCATTTAGTTTCCTTAGAATTGTTACTCTAAATTCCTTGTCTGTCATTTCAAAGACTCCTGTTCTATAGGACCTAGCACTTGAGAGTTATTATTTTCCTTTGGTGGCGATGTACTTTCTTGATTTTTCATATTTCTGATATCTTTCCTTTGGAGTTTTGTCATTGTGGCTGGGGATATCACAGTCCACTCGTTTCACCCTGATGTGTGGCTTGGATCCCAAAGGGACTGCCACTTCTGGTCAGCAGGAGCTAGCCTGGGCTGGGGTTCCCACGCACCTGCCTGTTCTGGGACAGCTGGCTTGGGATGTGGGGGCCCCCAGACTCTTAAGTCTCTCCCAGGGGCGGGGATCGGCCTGGGCTGGAGGTCTTGCTCTGACTGCTTTCTCTGGCACAGCTGGCTCCACGTGTGGGGCCCCAAGCCTCTTAAGTCTCTCCCGGTGGCAGGGAGCAGCCTGGGCCAAAAGTCCTGCTCTGTTTGTTTTCTCCGGCCGGCAGGCTCGGGGACCAGAAGCTCTAAAGTCTCTCCATGCAGTCAGGAGCAACCTGAGCTGGGGGCCTGCAGCACGTGGTTCCTGCCTGTTCCAACACTGATCTCGGGTCTTCTATCATTGCTCCTTAATAGTTGCAAACTGGTCATTCTGTGGGAGAGAGCAACACCAGGAACCGACTACTCTGCCATCTTGACCAGAACTTTTCCATTGATTTAAAAAATTCTTTGCCATTATCTCTTCAAAAGTTGCTCTCATCCAATTATCTTTCTACTTTTCTTCTGGGAATTTAATTATGTATATATTAGACAATCTCTATCCTTTATGTGTCTTGTCATTACATTCTCTATTTTTTTATGATTTTGTGCCCTTGTGCTTAATTTTTTATATTTTTATTCTATCTTTTAGTTCACTAGTTTTGTTTTCTTTCAAATTCTTTTGTCAAGTACTTAATTTTTATTACTGCATGTTTAGATTCTGTAAATTTTACTTGGTTCTTTCCTAAAACCTTTACCATAACTTTTTATGGTTTACACTTTCCTTTTAAAATTTTCACACATGGTTTTTATGTCCTCAAACATAGTTTTTTCAGTATTTATCTGTTAACTCTAGTATCCAGGGTTTTCTTGGTTTTTTTCTGCTATCTAGCTATATTGACTTTTCTCTTTGTGTGGCCTGTAATATTTAATGGTGTGCTAGTCATTCTGAAGACTAGGATAATTCTATGTTCCTTCAGAGATTCTTTTTCTTTCTGTCAGGTGTCTGAGTGCACTTGCCATCAATAATAGTCTTCATCTTTTTTCAAGCCTCAGTATTTTGGGGATCATAGAGATGACTTAAAACCAGCTTTATTCCATGTGAGGGCTAGAGTTTATTTCCATTTTATGTTTACACAAAGAGAAAGCCCAAAATATGGAGACACTGGTAATGTCGTCCCCACCCCTTTCGGGCCCTGAATTCTGATTCTTGTTCTCATAGGTTCATGAGGCTGTCAAAAGTACTGCCCGGCTTCTGAGCTACCTCTTGCAAATTGGCAATACCTCCAGGGCAAAACTGGCTTCAAATCCCAGGACCATAGTTCCAAATTTCTTTCACTACCCAGCTATTGGTCCACTAGTTCATTGCTCTCTGTTTAAATCTTCAGTGCTTCTAAGAAGACATTTTCAAAAATGTCCTCTGGCTTATTTTAGCTATGTTAACTAATTACTTAGTCTGTCATTATCAGAAGTGGAATTACACTGGTTGGTTGGTTGGTTGGTTTATTAATTGATTTGTTTTTAAATGACCTAAATAACACTTTGCTTCAGGCACTATTACCAGTGCTTTACAAATAGTAACTCTCTGAATTATAATAACAACCCCCAAAGACAAGTATTATTATCATCCAAGTTTATAAATGAAGAAACAAGGCTGAAAAAGTTTTATTAATTTCCCAAAGATCTCACAGCAAATAAGTTTCAGCACCAGGATCCAAAGACAAGTATTATTATCATCCAAGTTTATAAATGAAGAAACAAGGCTGAAAAAGTTTTAATAATTTCCCAAAGATCTCACAGCAAATAAGTTTCAGCACCAGGATTCTAACTGGCTCCAGTGCACACACTCTTTACCACTATTGTTCAGCTTCCTCTCAAGAAATTCATCATCTATCTAAGTCTTATTCCCCGAGAGCTACTTGACTCTACCATCAACTTCTCAAAAGGATGCGGATGCAAAGTATCTTGAATACAGAACTCTGCCACTCCTTCTGGATATACCCTCAGCCCTGGAGTGCTCCATCCCAGGCTCTAACGCTGCTCTGGTTGTGTTGTAACAAAGTCCTTCAGCACAGGAGACTTTGATTACCAGAAAGGGGAGCTGTGAAGACAAACTTCACCTGATTTGTAATTGTGCTTGGGTGTACCCTATTTTAGGCTTAGAAAGCAAGAAATTTAACAAAGACTATGAATGTCTTAGCTAATATACTCAGGAAGTTTCAATGTCTTCTTTATTTGCTAAATTCTCTATTTACAACTTTGTTTTCTTTAAACTAAATAATTATCAGTACGGACTTTAGTTTCAATAGAAGGTCACTTGAGTCCAACAGTATTTATAGAAGTCAGGATACTTTGAAACGTGTATTTTTAGAGAATTATTTGTATGAAACATAGAGGAATTGAAAATAGTGAAAAAACAAGTTCTTTGTTTATATTGAGAAGCTAAATATAGCCATAGGGTTGGCAGGACATGCTTCTTGTACATTGTTAGTTCCTAGGACTAGTTTCAACTTATGACGTAGCTCAATCGTACATGTACATGGTAATCGTTTTCACTTGGTATGGGATTTTACCTTCTGTTTCTTACATGTTGAAAGTAAATATTAAGCCCTCCTATGGTAGCTTAATTAATATTCTTTCTAATTAAAAACTCATTCTTAAACACATCACAATCATTAATTGCTTCCCATTGTCTCTTTTTGCACTTAACGTCCATAGACCACTGAACAGGGATAGAAGCAATTAAGATTTATTATTTGTTGTAAGTTTGGCACAATACAGCAGGTTTTGTACTACTGGACTCTGTCGTATTTTAACCACTCCCTTCTCTATGCTATTTCTAGTGATGAACTTTTCACATTTCATTATAATTTATCTAGGTGTCTGACTGTCTCCACTAGTAGGATATAAGCTCATTAAGAATAAGGTCCACTCATTTGTTATTTCCATTCCACAGTGCTTAGTATTAGTAAGTGACATGACTAAACCTTAAACATAGAAATGTCTTTTTCCTCTATTCTGTACTCATTAAAATACAAGAATGGGTCATGCCAAGAGGGGCTGTTATTTTGTTGCACAGAGTAGAATCTTTTGTTGAATTTGAGCTCAATAATATGAAATAATAAAGAGTCTTATATAGACTATGTGCCAAGCACTTTGCATATATTCACTCAGCTCATCTTCTTAAAATGGGTATTATTATCATCACGTTACAGAGAAAGGCACCAAAGCCCAGAGAGGTTAAGTACAACTTCTTAGGTCACACAGCTTCTAAGTGGCAAAGACAGAATTTAAACCCAGTTGGTCATACTCTTGTGTCTATACCCTTGACCATTAATATATTGACTGTTTAGACACTTTAAAAAGTAAGGAGAATAATATAGCAAATACCAACATCCATGGAAAGAAAACATTACCATGTACTGATCACATTCTCTTCCTTTCCCTTCCTCTCCCCAGAGGCAACCATTCTCCTGCATTTAATGGTTATCATTCCAATGCGCATCTTTATGTATATTTAGAAATATATAAATATATGTTCTTAATCAAGATACAGTATTGTTTTTCATGTTGTTATATAAATGACATTCCTCAGCAAATATTCAAGGGTCTACTATGTGCCAACCATTCTTTTAAGTGCAGAGAAAACAGCAGTGACAAAACAAAATCCCTGCGCTCATGATATTTAATTCTTGAGTGGGGAGGCAGACAATAAAGCATAAGCAAAGCAATATATATCAAGTGATAATAAGTAAAACAAAAGAATGCATGGTACGGGATAAAGAGTGATGGGGCTATGGAAGAAGATGAAAGCCTCGTTTATCAAAAGATATCCAGGCAGATATCTTAAAGAAATGAGAGAGTGATATCTGATGTTTTTAAGAAAACCACTTTTGCCAGTGTGAAAAATAGATGGCAGTGGGCCAAGAGTGGAAAGAGGGAGATATGTTAGAAAAACCTCAGATGAGAGATAGTGGTGCTTGGACTATTAAAGAGGAGGTGATAAGTGATCAGATTCTGCTTGTATTTTGACGGTATCATTTATGTTTATAAAAGAATCGGTAGTTGTCTTTTCTTGTACTGTCCTTATGTTTTTGGAATAAAGATTTAATTGGCCTCATAAGTGATCTGGCAGCTTTTGTTCCATCTTTGGGACAACTTAGATCAAATAGTTATAAGTTGGATATGTTGTTAGAACAACTCAGTGTAGAGCCATTCAGGCCTGGTGGACTTTGGCAAGGGGTAAGGGTAAGGGATGGAGTGGAGGTCTTTGACCACCATTTCAATTTCATTAATTCCTAGTGTTTTCTTCAAATTCTCAATTTTTAGCATCTTATTTTTCTTTGAATTTTTCCATCTCATCTAAGTTTTCAAATTTGTTAGTATCTACTTGTTTATAGTATTGTGTCTGCATTATTATCCTTTTCTCATTCTGTATTTTATTTATTTTCATATTCTTTTATTATGTATTAGTCTTGCACGACTATCTTGTTAAACTTTTTGAAGAACAAGGTCTGGGGTTTTAAAAAATCTTCACTAATTTCTATTCATCATTGTCATTTTTGCCTATTTCATAGTTTTCTGCCCACAGAAGATCAGTAGTATTTCCTAACTTTTTGTTTTTCTGGGTGTTTTCTAACGTTTCCCCCTTTCCCATTTTCTTATGTTGAATGCTTAGCTAATACACACATGGCTCAAAAGCCCAAAAGTATAAAACATTTTACAGTGATAGAGTTTGGATGTGTTGTCCCCTCCAAAACTCATGTGGAAATTTGATCCCCAATGTGGCAGTGCTGAAAACTGGTTGAGTCATGGGGGCAGATACCTCATGAATGGATTAGTGCTCTTCCTAGGTGGGGGGATTAATGAGTGAGTTCTCACTCTATTAGTTCCTGTGAGAGCTGGTTGTTTAAAAGACCCTGGCACCTCCTCTCGCTCTCTCTTGCTTCCTCTCACCATGTGATCTGCTTGTACCCGCCGGCTGCCTGCTACTTTCCACCATGAGTAGAGGCAGCCTGAGGCCTGTGCCAGATGCAGCTGTCCCAGAATCATAAGCCAAATAAACCTCTGTTCTTTATAAATTACCCAGTCTCAGGTATTTCTGTTATAGCAACACAAAACAGACTAATACACAGTGGAAACCCAGCCTCTCACACTTGTCTTCATATGCTCAATTTCCACCTGTAGGTGAGTACTATGTATAGTTTCACGTGCATCATTCCAGAGTTTCTTTATGTATACACTAATAGATATAAATGTAGGCTCATTTTCCCACTTTTTTGTGAAAGGTTGCAAGTTACAATGTTCATTTGTATCTTTCTTTTTCACTTAATAATATATTTTATAGATTTTCCATAACAGTACATAAAATGCTTTCTATTTTATTTTTACAGTTGCATAATATTATACGTCTTGTGCTCAACCATTCTCCTTTTGATAGACTTTTGGATTACTCCTCATGTTTTGTTGAT
>NW_007731192.1:130536-132205 GCF_000696425.1 Galeopterus variegatus
AAAAAAAATTTTTTTTATTGAAGCTGATAGAGTTTGGATGTGTTGTCCCCACCAAAATTCATGTGGCAATCAAATCCCCGATGTGGCAGTGCTGGGAGCTGTTTCAGTCATGGGGTGAATCCCTCATGAATGGATTAATGCTCTCCTTTGGGGGGATTAATGAGTGAGTTCTCACTCTATTAGTTCCTGTGAGAGCTGGTTGTTTAAAAGACCCTGGCACCTCCTCTCGCTCTCTCTTGCTTCCTCTCACCATGTGATCTGCTTGTACCCGCCGGCTGCCTGCTGCTTTCCACCATGAGTAGAAGCAGCCTGAGGCCTGTGCCAGATGCAACTGTCCCAGAATCGTAAGCCAAATAAACCTCTGTTCTTTATAAATTACCCAGTCTCAGGTATTTCTGTTATAGTAACACAAAACAGACTAATACACAGTGGAAACCCAGCCTCTCACACTTGTCTTCATATGCTCAATTTCCAGCTGTAGGTGAGTACTATGTATAGTTTCACGTGCATCATTCCAGAGTTTCTTTATGTATACACTAATAGATATAAATGTAGGCTCATTTTCCCACTTTTTTGTGAAGGGTTGCAAGTTACAATGTTCATTTGTATCTTTCGTTTTCACTTAATAATATATGTTATAGATTTTCCATAACAGTACATAAAATGCTTTCTATTTTATTTTTACAGTTGCATAATATTATACATCTTGTGCTCAACCATTCTCCTTTTGATAGACTTTTGGATTACTCCTCATGTTTTGTTGATGTAAATGACATTTGTAACATCACTTGTATCTTTTTATCCTCACCAGGCCCTTTTTCATTTTCTCCCCCCTAGCTGCAGCTGTGATAACCAGCCCAGCATGGCTAAGGCTCAGTCCATCCAGACTGCCTTGTTCCTTGTCCAAGACGTGTGACTTTTGCCTCCTGCCTTAGGTTCACCCTGTTGGTACTGAGGCATGAGATGCCTTTGACATGCTCAGCACCCAAGCATTCAAGCTAGAATTGCAGGGCAGTGAGAACCACTGACAGTGAGTCTTACAACAAAGGGAGATGGGAGCCGGCAGAAACATGATCCACCCCTTCTCCCTCCCTCCATTGCAGTCTGTCCTGAAATGTAGTAGTTCATAGGCTGTTAGGATCCTGTAAGGTCAAGCAGTGAGTTGTGTTTGGTACCAGGTGGTGGACTGCTTAGTAACACTCCTTGTGCTGGCTCTCCCTACTTTTCTGCCTCTTTCCCCTTTTCCTTCATCCAGGCTTTCCTGGACTGGCATTCACAGGTAAAATAACAATATATGTGTTTGCCTCAGGCTCTGCACTTCAGAGAACTCAGACTAAGACAGCTGGAAACAGAGATAACCCTTGAAAGCAGAGGCCTCAGGATAGGATTTTAGAGATGTATTTTTCTTCAGTCTGATGACAACAGGGACCCTATTGCTGGTGGTGAGGGAGTGGTGGTAACTCCTGCTTGCAGTAGCATCAAAATCACTAAAGCTTTCATCTGGGGTTAATTGGGATGAGATGCAGGGGAAACTGAGGCACTGGCATGTATTGTGGCTATAACACATCTCATGCCTCAGAAAATAGGGTGATAATTATAAGCATAAGGGTTTTGGAGGAGACAGGATTCTGTTGGTGGCACTGGGAAACCAACTGAGCCAGTTGTCATT
>NW_007731192.1:132482-133108 GCF_000696425.1 Galeopterus variegatus
GTTTTGGAGGAGACAGGATTCTGTTGGTGGCACTGGGAAACCAACTGAGCCAGTTGTCATTGTGATGGTCTGAAGGACACCATGCTGGCTACTCGCTGCCATTTCTCTGCTCCAACCCCACTTTCCTATGCTTAGCTTTGTGATGCTCTACAAGCCATGTTTCTCTTTGGCTGCTGGCTCCCTGTTAGGTTTTCCCAAAAGGAAACAGTAGAGGGAGACTGAAAGCCTGGAGGAGGAGGAACAACCAGTTTCTTCCTGTTTTGTGTCCTATGTCTGTCAACATCACCCCTTCAGAGACACCAGCTTCCAGAGTCCCTCCTCAGAGGCCTGAGTTCCTGCTACATGGAGGCTCTCCAAGCTTCTCGGTTTTAATACATACAACCTCTTCCCCCTTTTCCCCAGCCCTTGCAATAGTAGCTTCTTTTTATGCTTTTATTTCTGTGGTATCTCAATGTATTTCTTTTTGCCTTTTCAGTCTTTTAATATCTGTTTAATCAATTCCTTAGAATACATTGTCCTGTTATATGACTGGAATGAGCTCAATATATTGAAACTGGCATCCTTGCCAGAGATTATAGATGTAATGTGTTATTTTGCACATCTGGAAGTGGTTCTAACAGTTTTCT
>NW_007731192.1:133491-137177 GCF_000696425.1 Galeopterus variegatus
CTCAATATATTGAAACTGGCATCCTTACCAGAGATTATAGATGTAATGTGTTATTTTGCACATCTGGAAGTGGTTCTAACAGTTTTCTTGTTTGGTCGATAAAACTTGGGTTCGATGATGGCCCACGATCACTGAGATGGAGATGTGGAAATTTCACCACAAAATTCAGAGAAAAGAATTTAAAGGTTTCAGAATGAGGATGTTGGAGTGGATTTATCATAAATGACCTGTACAGTAACCCCCGGGCCCATCCTCACAACATCATCCTGGATATTTCAGATGATAGTTCCTTCACCAGTTCATTAAGCAATATATTCATGAGGGGAGCACTGGTATCTTAGAAAAGCTCTATAGTTATTGTCCTCTGTAGGCCAGGCAAGGTGGTACAAGATGCTGCTATTACAAAAGTCCCCTGATTTCAATGGGGATGCTGGGTTCCTAGCATAGCAGAATGAAGTGGTGGCACTTATTTGCTAAAGACAACGGGGACACATTTCCAGCAATGAGTATCAGATATGAAGAGATAATCAGAATGCTTGGCCACCACCTAGAAAAATGAAATAGATAGACATTCTACTAAAATGTTACTTGATCCTTATAAGAGGATTTAAAAAAAAAATCCAGGTATCATGGCCAGAAAGCTGATTTGGGTCACCACAATGGAAAGTGAAAGACTCTCATCTAGCTTGTAGACCTAAGCCAGTTCACAAACTCAATTCCCTTTGACTGAAGAAGAGAGTGGGTCCTTGAGAAAGAACCCTGCAACTCAGCCACAAGAGTGTACTGTAAATCTTCTTCCAAGCTTTCCTTAATGAGACATTGCTGTCATTTACTATTGTGACTATGCACTAAGGGAAAGGAAATACTTAGACCTTCACTGACACTGCTGCAATGGTAGCTCATAAGAAAATGTCCCACTCCTGCAGCCACAAGGCAGATTGTGCTAAAAACCAGGCCCTGGATCTGATTTTAACAGTGCAATAATGCAAGAAAAATGACTGTGCAAACTTGACAGATTTCCTATGTCAAAGTCAGGACCTTGGTAGAAAAAGAATGGGGTCCTGAGATCTGGAATTGAGACATTTAGATAGGTGAGCCTGAGAGTCTATAATGCCTAAATCTTCTGGCCAGCAAAAGAAGACACTTCCACTTGCCAGAGAGAGAGGCCTTCCTGTACTTGGAGACTATCCAATGACCTCAGCTTTAGCAGTGTCTCATAAGATGGAACCTATTATTAGCACACCCATCTCACCCTTTATTACCCCAGGCTGAAAACTCATGTCAGCTTTTAGCACAAGGTGAATTAAGATGTACCCTGTTCCAGGAAGAAACAGCTTACATATGAAGGGAACTGAATTATGTGGATCATATATATAGGCATGAACAAAAGGAGCATGCAAAGGACCAGATCTTGAGAGCATTAGACTGAGGAGGATTGTGAAATACATGGCTAGATAGAGAATGTGTTGATATGGTGACACTCATCCATGACTCAGGATTCAATGTATTAGCAAAGATACCTGGAACCAGTCTTCATAGTCTGCTGGGCTGGCTCTTTGAAATTTTACAGCAATAGCTTACAGTAAATGAAGTGAAGATGCCAGCATTTCCTTGGCATGGGATTGAGAAAGAGCTCGAAATGCTCAAGGATATGGAAATGCTAGAATGAATTTACTATGTAATACCTGAGGACCCACCACCTAACAGTTCATAAGAGGTCCCAAAGCATAATCTTTTTCTAAAGGCAACAAGAAAATACCTGTGAAGGAGTCATCAGCATTTTTGAGAAGTTTTGTGCTCACTGTCTTGTACAGGCTGGAGCTGACAGTGTAAGATGCTGCAATGAAATTCCAGTCCTTGTAGTTCATGAGGATGAAGGGATTAAGAAATGACAGAAGCCAGGTGGCAGCACTGAATTATCAGAGGCAAGCTGGATCTAATCACCATAACGAGTAAGGTCAACATATGTCATAGTTTGCCCAGGACAGTTTTTGCCTGTTGTCCCAACATGTTATTCATAGTGCAAGCTTTCACTCTCAAATGTGACCTGTTTTTGACAATAAATCTTTGGTCATTCTAGTTATGGACAGGGAGAGTGGATTTAGGCAATGGTTATTAGATCATGGTGTTTCTAGGCTCAAAATAGAAGGACAGTAGACTAAGGTGTTGCCTGATTTGTTTAACAACAACAAAAATGGTTTTTAAAAATGAGAGCTTGTGAATAGTGGGCTGATGTCAGGCATTATAATAAGAAATTGCAATTTTTTACTCACTTTCCAGATCGATTCAGTTCACACGCCCAGAGTCAACTGATTGAAGCCGAGGCTGTGAATCCTTAAGGAGGTTCTCTGCAACGTTATCACAGGTATGTATTTCTCCAGTCCTTTCCCAAAGAGCCCCGGGATTTTTTTTCAGGATAATTTTCCTCTGAGAAAGGAGAATATTCAGACTTTTTGAGGGGCAGAGATAAAGTTAAAGTTATGTGGACTAGCTGATAAATGGAGTCTTGGCCCAAGTTCACCTTCCAGTGGATCTGATGAGTCCACAGACCCATCTTGTGGTTATTTTCCTGGCCCTGACTGACTGTATAGTTGGAATAAATATTCCTAGTACAAACAGAACTTTTACATTTGACCACTGACTTGTGAATTAAGGACCAAAATGCTAATAAGTACTAAGTTAAAGTCCCTGAAACTGACACTCACCCTTGGACAACATAGTAAATCAGAAGCCGTACCATCTGAAAGGAATTGCAGATACTAGAGCCACAATAAAAGACTTAGTGAATGCAGAGATGGTGGTCTCCATCATACCAAAGTTTATTCCCTACTCCTGCAAAACATATGGATGATGGGGAATAATATTGAGATGCCATAAATATAGATAGGTAGTATCCCCAATTGCAGCTGCCATGGCAATTATGGTGGATTTATTGGAGCAGATCAGCATAGTCACTAGTATTGAATATGAACATATTGATTTGGTAAATGTGTTTTGCTCTATCACAATCAGTAGAAAGGACCAAAAGCAGTTTGCTTGTGAATAGTAGAGACAAACTTATTATCTTGACCCAGAGCTTGTTAACTTTTTTGCTCTCTGTCATAATGTGTCTGCATTCTATTGGTCATCTTGATATTTTGTGGAATGTCACTTGTCCACTGTATGGACATCATGCTAATCAGATCTTGTGAGCAAGAAGTGTTAATACCCAAAATGATATCCTACTACTAGAAAGTGGGAGCTAGGCCCCACAGAAATTCAGGGACCTGTCACATTGCTCTCTGGAGTCAATAAACTGAGCAATACTGGGATATCCCCCTCTAAGATGAAGAATACATTGTGTACCTCACACCTCCTACCACAAGAAAAGAAGCACTATACACGGTGGGCCTCTTTGGATTTCAGAGGAAGTACATACTGCAATACAGAATACTGCTTTGACTCACTTATTGGGTGACTCGGGAGGCCTCCATTTACTAAGAGGCCCAGAGCAAGAGAGGCCTCTGCAACAGTTCCAGGCTAAGATGCAAGCTTCTCTGCCACTCAGGCCATATGATCCAGTCACTTATAGTTTTCACTGTACCAGTCTTTCACATCTTTTGATATATCTTAAGTATTTCATAGCTTTTTGTTATTTTAAATGGTGTTTTATTTCAATTTCTTGTTGTACACTGCTGGTATATAGA
>NW_007731192.1:137909-143827 GCF_000696425.1 Galeopterus variegatus
CTCAGGCCATATGATCCAGTCACTTATAGTTTTCACTGTACCAGTCTTTCACATCTTTTGACAGATATACCTTAAGTATTTCATATCTTTTTGTTATTTTAAATGGTGTTTTATTTCAATTTCTTGTTGTACACTGCTGGTATATAGAAATATAATTAATTTTTGTATATCATATTAAACTCTGCAACCTTGCTAAACTCACCTGCATAGTTGATTGGACACTAGATATTGGAACTTTACATTGTTAGGTGTATATTTTTATATTCCTAGAAATATTCTTGAGATTTATTCTAGGGCCCAATTCACTTACTTAGAAACAATTTGATCCTTTTGCAATTTGTCTCACAGATCAAGGCTAGTGCTCAATTAATTGTGTTATTCTCAACTACTGAGGCAAGACCTTCCTGAGGTTATTGGCCTCGGCCCTACTATATTTATGGTTTTTTTCAGTCTGCCTTGTGGGAACAGGCACTACTGTCAGAACTTTGTGAGTCCTAGGCACTTTTTTCTAATGCTTTTTTGGAGGGAGCGGTTACCCTAGCCTTGGATAATTTCTTCACCTTGATGCACTGATGAGTAGTATTCTGCTGAATACTTGAGGGGACTCTGCAAGCATCCTGAGTTCTCTCTCTGTGCAACCCTATTGTCTCTAGTACTCAGGTCTGCAAACTCTAGCTGCCCTTGTCTACTCCAGATCTCAGCTTCATCTCCTCAACTCAGCATGGTCACCATGATTTGCTTTCATTCTCCTCAGGGTGTTATGACCTGGAAACTCTCAGAGCTGGAGACACCAACCCTAGGACTTACCTCACTGGTGTTCTTTTGATCAAGGGCTGCTGTCCTTCATTGCTTCACGTCTTTGAAAACAATTGTTTCAAATATTTTGCCTGTATTTGAGGGTGGGGGATTGTTTCAGGTGGGAAGTTATATTTGGTTTCTCTTACTGCATCTTGGATGGAAATGGAAGTCTCAGAAATGAATTTTAAGAGTATGCTATTATATTTTATCTGAAACTTACAGGTGTTCTGTGGCTTAAGGATTTTTGTATTCTCTAAAGTGGTGGCATCTATTAATTGCCTTCCCCAACATCCAAATTCACCTTCCTTCTTAGTAACAGAATACATGACTAAAGACACAACTGGTTAAAAGACTCAGTTGTCTTTCTCCCTTGTATGCACATTTGACTGGGTGTTGCTCAGAAAGTTGTAAACAGTAATGCATGGGACTTTCAGGATTCTCTTTAGTTTATTTTCCCCATCCTGCTGCCTGGAATGCAAATTGAATGACTGATGCCCGTGGTCCATAAGGAAAATTTGTATGTCTTTGAATGACTGACTGATCATAAAACTGTAAATGGTCTAGTTCCTGATGATTCTGACAAGCCACCATAGTAGATTGAGTCTGAAATTCTTTTTGTTTAAAAGAGAGTTAACCTCTTTCTTTTTTAGGCTACTGTCACTTGGGAGTTTTCTGTGTACTCTCTGAATCACTCTATCTCATGTATCTAGTTTGTCAAATTGCCAAAAACCTAAACTAACACCTAGGGACAAAACTTGCCTCAAAGGAAATTTTGAGGTTGGGGAAATTTGGTTGTGGTGATTAAGGCCTCACCATTGCGGGTCTTCCCCCCACTTTCCTGCCACCTCATACACTCAGTGCCTTCACATACTTTACCTCCCGTTATCAAAAATCGCTTTCATGCAAGGCTCCAAAACTCATTAACTGGGGTTATTTTCATGTTAACAAGGATCAGTGCTTTCATTTAAATAAATAAAGTTCTAATAGTTGTTTTCAGTAAGTAAGGCTTTTTTTATTACCACATTTTTTTAGGGTCCTCTTGAAATTCTATCTGTATAGGAGCCTGCACTCAAGTGAAAAAGATGGATTCAACTAATTTAGTAGATACTTTATGTATGTTTTAGACAGGCAATATGCAAATATATGGTTCATCAACCTGCTTTCCTATTGAATTCAGAAACAGAGAGGGATAGGTGGAGGAGATCCCATTACTTACCTTTAATTTTCCTTCAAGCTCATCTCTGAAACTGCACTATATAATCTTGGCATATTATAACCATTGAGTTGCCCATTTTTAACTCTTTCTCTGTAGTCTGTTCTGGGAAGCTGCTAGGTTGCAGTGAATAGACTCAGTTGACCAGATATCCATGTCCAGTTGATCTTTTTATATGTAACCAATCACAGGTAGAGATTTGGGTATTACCTAAAATGTCTTTCATTTACAAGCACCTCAATTCTTTTACTTGTCCAACTTCTTCTCAATCTCACTTCTACATTTCATTTTGAATATAGTCCTCTGAGGTTCTGAGGGAAAAAAAGACCCGTGGAGTATGAATGTTATTTTTATCAATTTTCCTCTTCTCTAGTAGTTGTAGCTCTAGCAGCAATTGCTTACTATATGCTAGAGAAAAAGTACAGGGATGATAATATAATCTCTTCCCCCTCCTTGGGAGTTTCATATAAGACTGTAATTTTATAGAGTTGGCAGAGACTCCATGAGAATTTCTCAGCCCTGGGAATACTTGTAATTCTTGGACCTAGTAAACAAACTCATTCATAACTCATATGTATACAATTTAATAGGACTGCCAAGGAGTACTTTCCTGGTTATGAATTTATGTATACAAATGACAGCTACATAACACAATTTCTTAAAAAAGGAAAATGCACTGAGAATTTTGTATTCTCACTTGTTTGGTAAATGGGGAAAAGTATCTGAAAGGGGAATATCAAAAAAGTTGTAACGTAGATTGCAAAGTAAATAGTCATTGAAATAATGCTAATCAATGTATACTATTAATTCACTCATCTATAAAATATATATCCCTCAAAGTTTTCAAGAACTTTGCACTTGCTCTTCTTTCTCCCTAGAAGTTGCTCCTCCATGTTCTTTGTATGGTTAATTCATTCTCATTTTTCAGTTGTCAGCTGGAAGCCAACCTGCTTAGAAAGACCCACCCTGGCCATCCAATCTAAAGTAGCCCCTGCCAGTTACTCTGTATCTCCTCACCTATTTTATTCCCATTATAAAATTCATCACAGTCCATATGATCTCATAATGCATTTATATTTTTGCTTACTTAACATCTGTCTTCCTGACAACAATTGAGCTTTCTGAGGTCAGGAAATTTTTTATCTTGTCCATCTCTGTGATACAGAGCCTTGCAGAGTCCTTTTTACAAATAAAGAAATCAGGCTGCAGAGAAGATAATTAATTTGTTCAAGGTTACACAGCTAATAAGCAGGGCCATTATAATTTGGAAATAAAGTATTCTGAGCTGACCCTAGAACTGGCATCAGTCATTGCATTTTATAGCCATAGGGTAGCAGAACAGTAGAAGACAGAGCAACACACTTGGCTGGTGAAGACCTGGGTTTGAATTCTATCTTTGCGTTGGTTTGCTTCAGGTCCCTCACCTTTAAAAAGGGTCGTAACACATATCACAGGGTTGTAAGGAGAATAAAGTAATCTTACATAAGTAAGTATGCAGCACATCACAGGTGTTAAAGTTTTTTCATCGTTATTATTATTCCGTCTATTTTAAGCTTAATGTTTTTCTCTGGTAGATTAAAAAATTCACAATATTTCTGATTTGTGTCCTTGTGATTCTCCCTTACCTTCATGGCCTTAATCTCTGTCTTCTACTTTTTGGCATCGTCCCTATCCCAAACTAATATTACTTAACACCAACTTGATCAGAAAGCACACACAACAGAAGGGAGTACTATGAGAAGAGCACAGTCTTCAGTTTCGTTACGTCCATTGGAGTTGCAAATAGTTTAAGTGTTTTATACAAGTTTTACACAAGACACATTCAAAGCACTTTTATTATTTTGGTAAAGGGTCACCTCAATGCTTTTCAATAATATTTTTAGTAATATTAGATATAATGAATAGAAGAGAGGTCAAATGTCAAGTGGTTAAAATGGTGAGCTCTGGAGTTGTCTGTTCAAGTTCTTCCCCTGACCCACTTTCTAGTTATGGAAATTTTAACAAGCTGTTCAGTCTGTCTCTATTTTGGTTTTCTCATCAATAAATGGGGAGATTACTAGCTCTTAACTCTGAATTTTTATGAGGATTAATTGTGGTATATAAGTGCTCAATAAGAGTTAGCTTTTGCAACTGATGTCCATCTTTTAAACGTTGTCTTGTCACTTAACAGCATCATAATATTTCTAACTGTACAAATAATATTTACTCTCATTGCTAATAGAGTACGTACTTCCTGCTTGTTTTTTTCCAAGCATGCCTCAGTTTTACTTGAGTTAATTCTACAGTTTTGTCCAGGGCTTTATAGCCTTCAGACTGTGAAACACGCAGGAAATTTGCCTCTGGACTGAAAGTAAAAGAAATATAAGGCTTGATGCTATTTGCAAGTATCTGCATACTGTAAAAGAAGGTGACAAAGATTTAGGTCAGCAGTGGAAAAAAGAGAATTCATGTTGACTTCACAAAGTTGCAAATTGAGAAATTTTAGTTGGCTTGTTCTTTCCTTAGAACAAGTCCACTGACTAGTGTAGTAGGATTGGTACAGTACACAATCTACATTGTTAGCCCAAATAGCGCTATTATAATATTAACCTTCCTTTTAAAAAAATATTTCTTTCTTCCTTTAACTTCTTCTTCTCCAATTCTCTCTTTGCATTTCTCTTTAAAACCTAAACATTTGTTTGTCCAGGTACTATTTGATTTTTCTCAGTGGTTTGACTGTGTCACTACAGAATAAAAGTCAAGGGTTTGGATCCCTACAGTGGCCAGCTGCCAAAAAATAAAAAAAAAATTAAAAAATAGAGAAAACATCTTTCAGTTTTTTGATAGCATGTCAAATTATTTTTAGAAAACAAATTGAAAATTGGTTAAAAAAAAATAGGAGTGACAGCAGTATTTTCAAGGCTTAAAAACTCTAGGTAACAGGAAAGCAGAAAGCTGATATGACTGTACTAGCACCCACCTGGATGTTCTTGATAAATAATTCACGACTAATTTGCCTGTTTGAAAGATTAAAAATGGATTTGAAGGGCCGTTTTCACTCAGTCTGCCTGGTGTTGATCTAAGCAGTAAAGACAATAATGAAAAATCTCTCAAGAGATTACACTCCACAGGAGGAATTCTGGGAGCCGGCATGAGGCCAATTTTTGTCCGGTACTATAAAAGGATTTCCAAATCTGAGTGATAGAGTGTTGCAACTGTTCCCAATTTTCCTCTTGATGTGTTTGGTATAAAATTGTTCTCTGTACTTTCAGCCAAAAGAAGTGTGCATCTGCCTCTCAAAGATTAAACGGTGTCTGTTGACAAGAAATAGGCATTGGGGAAGCATATTTGATGTTTAAAGGCATGTTTTCTTTTCATGAGGTGTTAAGGGAATGACACTAAATTAACATTCTCCTACTTTCTATTAAGCTATAGAGTAAGTTTTTGCTCTTCGACATTAATCTCAGGAGATGAGATGCTTTGATGAGTAGAGGAGGGTGTAAGATCAGGAGAAAAACTATTCCCCTGGTCCAGTCACCAACCTAGAGCCATACAGGTATAAAACAATATTTGATCCAAAACCATATACTGATTCCAATCACTAACTTCTTACTATAGGTATATTCCTCAATGGAGATTTCAGTTTTTCTTTCCATTCCCAAGTAGGATTCCTATGTAATCTCAATAGAAGACAAATAACATAGAATTTAATTCATAAGACATTTTATTCAACATTTCCTCTTATATCAGGTGTGCTTCGAGATAATCCAAACAATGTAAACACTTCATTTGCCCTGACTTCTAGGTTTTATTCTATTTTCTAATTATATATCACATTGATTTTTTTTTCTGTGTTCTAATTATACGGGAAAAGACAGACACTGGGGAAACTATCACGAATGTTTTATTTATATTTTTAAACATAAGA
>NW_007731192.1:144767-154943 GCF_000696425.1 Galeopterus variegatus
TTTGAGATCACCGAGTAAACAGATGGGAGAGTACATTCTGGAACATATTGTTTGCCGTTTTTGTAAATTATTCCTTTCACTAGTATTAAATATTTTTTCTTTGACCCTTTGATGTTGTTCAAGCTATTCTATTTTTATGATTCAAATATTGCCACATCAGGTTCTTTATGTTGATATTTATTAAAATACATATTCTCTTAACCATTTTTACCCATTTTATCCATTTTTGGATAATTTTGGAAATAGCACATAGATGGATTTATTTTTAGCAACTATGAGAGTTTCTATCTTTTAGAAAATAACTTGGATGTTATACTTTTTTATGATTACTGGTATATTTACATATTAATTCTTGTGTTTGCCATATTATTTTGTTTTTAATCTATCATACTTTTTTTGCTTTTTTTCTTCTCTTCAGCTGATCAAGATTTTTGTTCTCCCTCTTCCCTCTACTCATACAAAATATTATGTATTCTATTTCTATTTATTTACTCTTGACCCATAAAATTTTAACATTCATACATATATTTACATTTTCTTAACAAAGTACAAATTTAATCAGTATTTCTCTCTCCTTCTGGAGAAGACAATAGTCTTAGCACACTAATTTTCTTTAAACTTTTTTCCAACTCCCATGTAATTTTGCCTAGAATTTTAGACACATCTAGTCATTAAACTTAAAAATATTTTGGTTTTGTTTACAAACAATATTCATTTGTATTTTCCACTATGATTTCCTGATTCTTTGCTGACTTTTTTGATTTTTGCACTTCACTACTTCCTTCTAATTCTATAAATTTATTTATTTAGCTAAAAAATAGGCTTTCAAAATTTTTCTAGTGATGGTCTTTATTTTAAACATGTATGTATGCCTAAAAATGTCTTTATAAATTAGAGTTTGACTGGCTATAGAATTATAGTACAGTTATTTTTCCTTTAGAATCATAAATATTAATCTATTTCCTCAGGCAGCTATTTTTTGCTGACAAGAATCTACAGTTAATCTAAATTTTTTTTGTTTTGTAGAATTTTATTTTTATATTAATATTCTGTAATTTTACTATAAGGTGTCTAGATGTGAATTTTTAATATGTATTTATCCAATTTGACACATACTGGAATTTATGTCTAACGACTCCTATCTTTCTTTGGTACTGAGAAATTCCAGGCATTAACAATTGTGATATTGCTTTGTATCCATTCTCTCTGTTTCTCATTTTGGAGCTCCTATTATATTATGCTACTCCCATGTTTTCTACTGCTTGCAGGTATACATTTCTCTCTGATTTTGCTTTGTTTTGCCATTTTTAGGGTGTTATCTTGGTTTCTGGACCATATATTACCCTTCTTGCTTTAGAGTGTGGCCATATGCTTTTCAATTCATAAAATATATTTTACCTATAATTTATATGTGTATTTGAGTAAAAGATGGGAGTTTTAGTATTGGCTCAACTTACTATTTTGACCTGGAAGTCACCAGAACTTATTAAAAAGAAAAAGAAACAGCATAAGTAGATACATGATAATACAGTACACTAAACTTATGTAAACACGACCCCGATCCATATTTCTTTCTCTTTGGCCTTAAAATGAGAAGACTGAATGTGCATTCAGTCACTCTGTCAGTTACCTTTCAGTTACTCCTAATTGAAGGAAAAGGGAACTTCTTTGTAATTTCCCATGAGCAAAATACTTTGTATGATTCAATCCCCATTTCCCCTGCAGTTTATATTTCTTCTTAGATCTGCCAAAGACGAAAAAGAGTGTAATCCTATACCATTGGCTAATGGAACCATGTGATTCTGAAAAAGAAAAACAGAGAGTAAGAAATGGTCTTTGATGCAGTAGAACATGGGAAATGGGAAAGGTATGTAGACCAGAGGAGGAAAATATTTGCCACTTCATAAGCCATGACCAGGAGAAAGACTTCTGAATTATTACCCTACTTTTGGATCCATCCAGGTAGTCTGGTAATAGCAGTGGCTGTTGCCGTGACAACCTACAGATGATGTTAGCATTCTCCAAATCATGAGGCACGTAGACCATCAATAATAAAGCTTGTAGAAAGCAAGTTTTAGATTTTCATTTACTTTTACATTTTTAACATTCTTCTTACATTTTCTCATGGGCATTCTGCTCCCAAATGGTTTTTTATTTGTATCTGCCACAGTTTACTGAGACAAGCTTAAATAATTAATTAACTCCAAGAAAGAAATACAAATATTCAGAAATAAAGAAGTTATGTGACTGGCCTGAATCCTAGAAGGGATTCAGTGAGAGACACCAGAATGAGGCCTTTAGCTCTCAAACCTTCCCCATCCCCGACTTTGAGACAGCAGTCTGCACATAAAAGTAATGTGTCATTCTAACTAAATGCGTTTTTAAAAAATGACCCTGAAGTCAGCAAAATCAAACCCCTAAAACAGGATCTTTCCTGAAAAACCTTCCCCATCCCCGACTTTGAGACAGCAGTCTGCACATAAAAGTAATGTGTCATTCTAGCTAAATGCGTTTTTAAAAAATGACCCTGAAGTCAGCAAAATCAAACCCCTAAAACAGGATCTTTCCTGAAAGAAGAAAAATATATGATTTCTTACCTGATCTTTTGTTCAGATTATGTTCCAAGTGATAACTAAATTATACCGATGTTCCAGATTGCATTGAGTGAAGTACACTTTAACAACCTCCTAACATATTCCAGGAAGGTATTTAGTATCAGGATGAGGGAAGTCATAGAATGGAATATAAAAATCACATCTTACTCTATCCTAATACCTAACTAGATGTGAAATTAAAGATCAGAGATTTTAAATGACATATCCAAGGTCACACAATTTGTGGGCAGAGCCAAGAACAGAAAATCTGTTCTCTTACCGCCCAAAGCAGTGCTCCTTCTATTGTATCACACTGGATATGATCATTTCCTCCTCTGATACAACTGGTAGAGCATGATGGATTACTGGGTAGGTGGGAGTGAGTAATATGCTGTGGTAGTCATCTTCTTCCCACTATTGTTGTATATGAAACAGAAAGTCCGACTTTTGTCATGCTTAAAGTAGCATAATAAAAATGAACATTCAAAGAACAACATTTTACATGAGTCTGGTTTCTTTGTGGCAAGTAATTTTACTATCTTGAAATTCAGACTGTTAGGGAATGGAGAATCAAATTTTGGAGTGGGTTTGAAAACTGTTTCTGAAAAGATGAAGTGAAAATCCATGATTGCGGCCAAAATTACTACCTCTAAATGACCTCGTGTAGCAGCAGAGCAATCAGCGCCACTTGGGAAATGGTTGTGTGGCAGCGGAAGCCCAGGCCCCGCTCAAGTCTGTGGTCTGACTCAGCTCCTGGCAATGTTCTCTTATAGCTGATACTTCATTTCCTGAAGACTATCAACAGGTAAAAGACACACAGCCCACCAAAGCCGTTCATCATTTTAGCTGCTATTGTTTTCTCCATTGCTCAGTTTCAGTAAACATTTTAAGGGAACAGATTTAGCTTTTGTGTTCCATTGTGATCACCTGATGAGTCATGGCACATTGAGAAAGGAAAGATTTCAAGAATGTTTAATCAGCGGTGATTTAAACAAGGGGCATATTTGAGAGAATTAACAAAATCAGCATGCTCGTTGCTCCAGGGTGATTTTTCTTGCTGGTAGGACTAAAGGAAAATCAGAACCCAAAGCAGTGGAAGTCTTTCAGGTCCAATTCATGCTGCCAAAGTTAAAAGGCTGCCAGGATGGAAGGCTGAATCACTCCCTATGCCAGTTACAGCTGCGTTTTTCATACTTGTAATAAATTTCTTAACTCCAATGTTTAAAAAATTTACTCATCGTCTGGAGCTTTATTCTTATCTCCTACCCTCCATCTCTTCCCTTTCTCCTATCTCCACTTCATGTGTAGGAATCGACTGCAAAGCAGTTAAAGTCATTTGGTATCACATAATTTCTGAATGTACTAATTTAGCCTGATGTAAACATCCTGTGGTAAAATATTCTGAAGGAGGACTGAATCGATGAGTGGTGATTATTCTTAGTAAAGGCACCAGAGACAAGTGGACCAGAAAAAGTGCCTAAAACTATTAAGAAAAGATGCATTTGCGAAAAACTATCAAGTTAAAGTGTCAGTTTTTCAAAAGTCACTGGTGAAAGGGCGGGCTGTGGGAGAACTGATTTAACCACCATTCCTGGAAGAAAGGCTGCAGGATATTGACTGAAAGTTTAGTATGAATCAAAGGTGTGTTATTAGAAGCATAGTGTTCAAAACTAGGGCACAGCAGATTTAATTTCTCTTGCAATGATCATATAATATCTGGATTATCATATATAGTCTCAAAAGCCAGATTTTCATTTAATTAGTGTTTCTGGCTGGTGTTCTTGGTCACTTCTATGTCACATTTAATTTTCATAATGTGTACCCGTCCTCAACTCATTTCCCAAGAACTTGTAGTACTAAATACTCATGGGAAATATGTCAAGTAACACATGAAGAAGAATCTAGAGACAGAAGAGTAGGCTTATGACAATCCAATTCCAAATTGTGGGTGGACAATTGCTTCACAATCAAACGACTTCTTCAAGTAACATTGACTGAGGTTCTGATGGAAATGATGTTAATCTGTAGTGTTCTGCTTAGGGCATCAGATATGACTTCAAGTCTCATGGATGCAAAATAAGCAACATTCATATGCTTATTATGGTGGAAACCAGATGGGAATATCAAAGAGACATGTCATGGACAGAGTCTATTGACTGGAAAGCTGATCTCTTTCAGTATGTGTGGAGAATCGTGACTGGATATGTATTGTGTTAGATAATTTATGTCCAAACATTTGTCAAAACCACTACATTTGTTTTAGTAAAAGATGCTGAGCTTGATGACTTATTTCTAGACCTGAATGTTTTGGCTTGGGAGAGAGAGAGGATAAAGTATCCCATGGCAGTTGTTAAGTGTTCTTGGCCTCACATGCACCTATTGCTTTCTTCATATAACCCAGGCTCTCCAGGAAGAAAACTGAAGACAAGTTGAGGTGACTTGCCAGCATCAGGAATGTGATTTGAGGTATGGCACTGTCTTTTGAGTAGATTTAGAAGGACAAGCAGGCTTGGTCACCACAGGTAGTAGTAAAGAAAATTGCCATCCCCTGAGTTCTAGATGTTGAGGGTTTTCTTACTGAAGCTAAGGCAATCATGCTTAGGTAATTTAGTGTAGAAATTAAACAGCTAGACCAAGGCACCTAATTTGCTTCAGTTGAAGCCTAACATTATTAATTAACTCTATGGACAAATGACCTTTTGGTGTCTCAGTTCCCTTGCCTATAAAATGATAATGATGATTCCATCTATTTCTTAGGATTATTATGATGACTAAAGAGTTAATGTATGTAAGGTCTCTGGTACATAGTAAATACTACTTGTTTGTCAAATAAAAATAAATAATATCTGCATCCAGAACCAGTAATCTAAATAAGCACAGTTTGTAACCTATAAAGTTAAATTCCAACAGAATAACATGGCTAGATCATAAGAAAACTCAATTCATAGACCCTTTTCTATTAAAACTGACCTTTTCCAGAGTGATCTATTGAACTTTCAAAGGGGAAGAGAAGTTGTCTGCAACTGCATCATTCTTAAATGATATTCTGTGTAACTTAATTAGGGATAGAGAGAGGAAAATTTCTTTAAGCAGAGGAAAGGAAGGTTACAGAAGCCAAAGAGGCAAAAGAGAATGTGACTTTTGGAGAATTTCAAACAGTGCAGAATGGGGGTGATAAGAAAGTAAGTGGCAAGAGATGAGGCTGGATGGGAAAAGGAGTAATGGGGAGAAGCTTGCCTGCCTTGCTAAGGAAAGTGGATTTTTATACTGGGGACTGTGAAGGCCATTTACATGTGTTAAGCAGGTGAGAGACTTAAATCAGATTTGCAATTTAGAAAGACCACTTTCACTACAATGTGGACACTGGGGCAGTACTGGGCAAGCAAGCATCATCATAGTAAGGAAACCAGGTGAAAACATAAAGCTGATCGAGTAATTCAGCAAAAATTTGTTGGATGCTGACCAAGTTAGTAGCAGTGGTGACAAAAAGAAGTGAAGAGAATCAAGAGATATTTAAGAGATAAAAGCCATCAGAACTGGAGACTACTTTGATTATTGGATGAGAGAGAAACAGTTAGGGATGATTCCCAGGTGTCTGTCTTTGGCAGTAATGTAGACGAAAGTGCTTTTACAGAGAGGAGAATAGAGGAAGGGAGGTAAGTTTGGGGAAAGGGAGACAAAGATGATATATTTAATTTGTACATGCTCAGTTTGAGGTACCCGTGGGATATGTAAGTGATGTCTTGCAGGCATTTAACAATATGCACCTGGAGGTCGAAGAGAAAATGTGCTAGAACTTCAGATATGAGTTGGATAGATGGATTTTCATTGGAGCCACTGCAGCAGATGAAATCATGTAGGGAGCATATATAAAATGAGAAGGGAAGAAAGAAGGGAGATAGATCCCAGAGGAGCATTAACTTCTACAAAGTTGTCAGAAAGAAGAGCCCGTGAAGGAATGTGTGAAAGTGCAGCTTGAGACAAGAGAACTAGCTGAGTACAGAGTCACAGAAACCAAGGACAGTGTCACAAGATGGAAGAGGTCAAGTAACGTAAGAGCTCTTCTAGCACATTGTATTTAGCAACCATTAAAATGCAGCAATGCCCTGTCCTCCAGTTTCTTATAAATCACATGGGATTGGCAGGAAACTGGGCATAAACAAATACACAGAAAGACTTATGAGGAAGCATATGAACGTGTAAGTTATGCTGTACATGTGTATGTACATAAGAATTAAAAATGGTCTGCAGCACATAAAGGCTTAAAAACAGAATTTAAACAAGGGTCTGTAAGCGGTAAAAACTTGGCTTGGTAGAAGGTGCTTTGCTCCCACAAGAGAAATAGAAAATCGATTCCATTTCTATAAAGTTTTGTGGGATTGCACTGAATTCTCTTCTCATATTTCATGTGTTCAAGGTAAGTTTCAAAACTGTGGCTATTTTATAGTAGCAATATATCATATCTGTGACATTTTGGATTCATGACATAGTATGGAAGGGTTTTCTCCCTATGGTTACTGTTGGTTTCATCTTGTATAGTGTGTTCAGGTTTAAGGTTTCTTTTTTTTTTTTTTTCCACACATGGGGTGGATAGGGGAGTAAGATTTACTGAGCTAGGGGTCATAGTCCCACCACATCCTTGTAGGGTAGGCTTTATTATTCCTGTTTTACAGGTGAAGAAGTTGAGCTTCAAAGAGGTTACGTTACTTGCCCGAGGTCCTGATGAAGCCCAACTCTTTCTAACACAGGTTTCTATGCTGTCTCTTCCCTTTGTCATTCTTCATATTTGGAAAAGTATCCCTAAATTGTTGAGATGGGATTCCCATAATTTCTTCCTATCCGGTTTCTGATAATATTCCTTTATTCAAATATTGTCCTATATGCCTAGATTTAAAATCATTGCTTGTAATACTTCTCTGAAAGAAAATAAACTTCAGAGTTCTTTACCTGCTGACACTCTAAGCAATAGGATAATTATGATTGTTACCGCCATCATCACAACTGTTTTTTTATCACACTGGCAAATATACTCAGACATCCGTAAAACATAAAGAAAAGCCCTTACCAGGTGGCTTAAAAATAAAAAGGAATGACCTTATGAGAAAAAGTACGATAATCTCCGTGGTCCAAGAAAAGCATGTTTATTCCTCAAATATTTCCCTTACCCTCATGTATATTTACTGGTGCTTTAAATTTTATTAACAGGGAGTGAAGTCTTTCATCTCACAAGAGAGACAGACCATTCGAAAGAGGGAAACTCGATGAATACAGTGAACTCTAAGGTATGAATTATTGTTCTAATTAGATCTTGATGGTAGAGAATAGGTAGAGAACAGAAGTCATTTTATGACAAGTGTCAGGAGTTAGAGGATGCCACAAAAGGGGCGAGAATGAGAGGCTGAGGTGACCAAAATGTGCAGCATTAAACCTTCACTTCAAAGCATCTCTTAGAAGGGCTTTTATGCCTATAATGCCTTCACCCCACACTTTCTAAAAAGTGAAGGTAGTGTTTCTCTTTAATTCTGACACTTTAAATATTATTTTCTTTAGAAGCTTATCTTTGGCTTCTACCTCTAGATTTATTTTGCAGTTCCTTGCTTGTTGACATGTGCTTCAGCATTTTTATCTTTAATGATGGTTTTAAATTATAAATACCTTGAGGCCAGGATCTAACTACCTTGCTTACCATAGCAGAGTGCTATTAGTACATGTCTGCTAAACAAATAATAAATATTGCCTGATGTGGTGTGTGAAAATTAGGAATATCTGTCCTTTGATTACCTCCCAAAGATGTTGGGAACGTAATGCTACCATTTTAAACTCCTTGAAAAGAGCAAATAAACCTAAGGAAAAAAGAAACAAACAAAAAAGTGAAAAGGCCAAGGAAAATCCCAGGTGGTTGAGACAAGTATTGCTGTGACCCAGATTCCCTCTAAGTAGGAGACACAGGATTTGTTTAAAATAAAAATTTTTATCTCTTGAACCGACAAGGTATGGACATTGTCTATTTATATAATTTTCTATTTCTAGAATCTTTGATGCTCACACTTTATGTATTCCCTTCTGAATCATGAACACTGCTGTTTATTCTTTCGACATTCCATTTCTAGTGATTAATTTAAAAACTTTCATTTGAAATGCCCCTGAATGAAAGTCACCTGAATATTGTAAGGAATAATTTTTGATCAGAACACATCAAATAGTGTTTTTATATTTTCAAAGCCTAGAGAGACCTTGACAGAACATCCTTAGACTTCTGACAAAGTAATGGAACTATCTCCATTTGTCTTGGTCAGATGAACTTAGCTACCAGGGTTGATTAGCCATAGGAAGAAAGAGATTTATTTGAGAGAGCAATAAAGCAAAATGCCATCTTGTTACAATTTTTTTTTGATGCTGTAAATTTGTCCAAGCACATTTTTTTGGTAGTGATCCCAAACAGGGATGCCAAGGGAAATTCACATAGAATAAAACAAAGACCACGCCTGTGATCCTGTTTTAAAGCTAAGTGGCAGTCTCCCTCTTCCATTTCTTTCTTCTCCCACCTTTTTGCTCCTTCTCCCATTTTTCTTGACCTATCTATGTCTTCTCTCAAGTTGTACAGGAGATGAGTATTGAAAGCAGTCAATAGTAACACTATTGATGGAGAATGAGGTGACTGGGCAGTTTAAAGTCATTTAAATGGGATGTGAGAGAAAATCTTCAAAAATTCAAAGATTTCAAGTCAATCCAATGCTGTTTGGTACATCCTAGAGGAGAGAGGTCTGTAACAATTTTTTTTTCCTTTTTGTCTTTTTTCGTGTCCGGCAATGGATCGCAACCCTCAGTGTCAGGCCCGTACCGGACCGGGACCGGCAACGGGATCGCAACCCTCGGTGTTGCGCCCGCACCTTGCTCAGCCAGTGAGCGGGAACCGGTCCGTATGTGGGATCCGAACCCTCGGTGGGAGCGCCACCGCGCTCCCAAGCGGCGCACTGTAGCAGTGCGCCACCGGGCCGGCCCTCTAACAATTTTTAAAAGATCACTTTAGTGTCATTATGGCTTACTTTAAGTTAGTAAAATATTGAATAAGGACAGGAAAAGTTATTCTTGTGGATTCAGATTAAATATAGCTCCTGATTCCTTTTTTTCTCTGTTTTTAGCCATATTTTTAAATCAGAAATCATCTTGTTGAATATTTCATGAACCAAGATTCTAACTTTACCTGTGAAATATCTGAGTTAAGAGAAGAATCAGACATCATATATTTTAATAAAATCTCAATTAACCTCACTAAACCTAAGAGCTCCTGCAACAGGTATAATCCTTGACATGGGTGGGGGGGTGGCATAAAATTAAATGGTGACTCTTAAACACAGGCATAGGAATAACTGACCTGACACAAGAAGTATAATTTGCTAAGGCTAACAAGTATTTTTGATCAAAAATCAGAAAAAAAATATGAATTAAGAGAAGATTAAAAACAGAAGGTCACTTGGACTATCTAAAGAATAAAATTCCTTTTGAGGAAAACATTCTAAAATGCTGCAAAATAAATTCATGAATTGAACAGCTGTGCTTTACTTCTAAAAGATTCCGTGGA
>NW_007731192.1:155465-167198 GCF_000696425.1 Galeopterus variegatus
ATGCTGCAAAATAAATTCATGAATTGAACAGCTGTGCTTTACTTCTAAAAGATTCCGTGGAGAATTTATTAGTATGCATCACATCTAAAAGCCCAGAGTTTAATTACACAAAATTATTAAAAAGAGAAAACTTGTGTTTTTTTCTTTTCCTTTCAATAAGAGATAAAAATAAATGCTTAACTGGATACCTTCAGGGTCTTTTGCAAACTGAGCTGGGGACATCCTTTCTTTTATCGTCTTGGGCTGAGCTCAAACACCAATCCTTACCTCTAAGAAGAGAAATACATGGTGGCAAAATATGATAAAGTATGAGTGTAGCCTACAACCCCCATCTCTACTCCACCCCACAGTTAACACAGTATTGCCTCCATGGTGTTGAAGACTCAGTCAGGCCACAATGCATACCTCCCACAATGGACATAAAAGCTAGATAAAAATTATTCTCCATACCCCCCCTTCAATAAGGGAAGAGCACAAAGTATCAAAACTATAACATTAAAATGCCACAACTCAGTCAGAAGCAAAGCCTGTGAATGAAATGGCTGAGGCTTCTAAAAGCTGACAGGAAGTCCAGCAGCAGATCAGGATGGTGTTGGAGCTGTCCGGGGTTCTGACCCCATTCAGCATCATTTCGTGGCTTCTGACTCCTTCCTTGTGTCTCTGTTTTAAACACTATTCATTTGGACCTTTAATCAGACTGACTTTAGAAATCTTCGTAGATGTATCTTTCTCTTTTCCCTAACCTATGACCATCCAGGATAGGACGCCTGGAAAACTCTGTTTGATTTAAGTGCATATTTTGATGACTCTGGAGAGATTTAAGAGCATTATTTTTTTCTAAAAAGTAATTTATTTACATTTTAAACTTATTTCTCAAGCTGGGGTTCTTAAAATTCTTATAAAAATATCCATGGCTTGATAATCTTGTGCCCAGTGACTACAAGTATAATTTAGTTATTAAACGATGAAGTAAGACAACACACTCATGGAAACAAAGTCAGTGTAAAAAGCCCAATATGACCACGGTGTGGTCAATATTTATCACATATGTGTCCCGTTCTAGAGCAAATACTGCTGAAAGATAAAACCAGTTGGATATTATTATTAGCATGACAGAATCTGGTTACTGGGAGGTATTCCTACAATGTTTTCTGTTTTAAAAAAAGCACAGGAGAGACCTAAGAAAATGCCCTGCAACTCTTTGTCAGGTAAGAATACCCAATTGTCTGATGCAATTTAATATCTATCATTTACAAGTTTACTTATAGGTCTTTCTCTTGAAGAAGTAAATGCTCAAAAAATTCTCATATTCATATAACAAATATGATGGTTTATGGTTGGACACTATTTTTTTTTACTATGGATATTTAGATTATTACTGAAAATAATATAAATCCACATGGCTAATTTTCCAAAAGCTGTTTTTAAAATCCAGTAAATTTATTCTTAAATAATGCAACTTCTGACCTGCTTAGTATTCAAAACCCAAAACTGAAATTCTGCCACCCTCTTTGCAGTCTATTGATTTGAGAACTACAGCTGCTGAAATTAAACTTTATTGTTAGCATAGAGCTTTCAGCTGAGGAAGCAATTTCAGATTGGTTTCTTTTCTAGCCCAGCTTAATATTAAGTAAATATGTGCCTATAAGTATCTGTAGCAGATTATTACCTAAAGTGGTGCACACATCTTTGCAGGTGCAGCTCTGAGAAACTAAAATCTTCTTTGTTGATGAATCTTCCTACCCAGCGGGTAAACACCAGTTTTGAAACTGAATGCACAGTTATCCCCAGAGCTGCTCCAAGAATGTTTTCAAGTTAGAACTTTTTTTTTTAAACAAATTTTTTAATTTAGAGTTCTAAACTATGGGCATACAGCTATGAAATGGCCACAGTCCCTGTCCTTGAGGAGTGCCCTGTCTAAAGAGAGGACAGAAACAGATATTATAACGTAGAAATGAATAGTAGTGATTAAACAAATTTTTTAATTTAGAGTTCTAAACTATGGGCATACAGCTATGAAATGGCCACAGTCCCTGTCCTTGAGAAGTGCCCTGTCTAAAGAGAGGACAGAAACAGATATTATAACGTAGAAATGAATAGTAGTGATTTGCACAGTGTATGATGGAAAAGGCTTCTCACTTATGTGGGGGGTGATTTTAGGGAATGGGGTTAGGTACCTCAGAGGAAATCAAGTAGAGATGGATGAAATGGATGTCTTTGCTTTATTTTTTAAAAAAGCAAGTTCAATTTCCTGGTTCAAGAAATAGCTCCTATTTTCTAAAAATAATAAAATAATGTTCTCCCTGCTGGCATAAACACTAACTGAAGTAGCAGAAATAATAACCCATCATTTTATAGAGATTCTGAAAGACAAGAGGGAAAATGATGAACAGAAGAATAATATGAAGAGCTGTGAATTTTGAATAACAAGATCAGTAAAGATAATACCTATTTTTATTTCAAATCTATAGGCAGTGAAATTTTGGAAACTAGAAAAAAGAAATACAATGTCTTTTCATGAATGTTCTGTCTTTTAGAGACTATTGTGCCTTTCAAAGTTATGCCTTGAAATAGCATAAAGAAAATACACAGAAATTTGTCTCAGAAACCAATAAAACTTGACTTAGTTTGATATTATGCCAATTTGGGTTTTCATCTGAATTCTGTCAAACTTTCTTTCCTAATAGATGAAGCCATGGCTAAGCAAAGATAAATCATTATAAAAAAAAAACCAAATTGTGTCAATTTACCTGAGGCATTTTTGTATCATGAAGAGAAAAGGCTGAGAGTTTAAGTGAAACTGTAAAAACCACCCTTATCAATTGACTGTAAACAACAAGGAAAACCAGTACAAGGTATACACTATATCTGTATAGCACAAACATGAGTGACAATTCATCGCTCATTCACGTGACTAGAAAAAGGAAAAAAAAACTGATTTGGATAACTCAGTTCAAATAGATTTGAGGGGCTGTGGTTTGGTTCTGGGAAACCAACTATAACACTTAGGAATGTGCGATAAGAAAGGAAAACCACCATGCTGCCCACAAGTCAAAGAGGCAAAGCTGTAAGTGGCAGCAAAGCCAAAGGACAACTTCATCTCCTAAAAGGAATCCATGGGCCAAGCCTTACATATATTCTTACTTATATACAGTGCAACCAACAACTAACACTTACTCAGTATTTACTATGTGCCCAAAGCTGTAAGTGGCAGCAAAGCCAAAGGACAACTTCATCTCCTAAAAAGAATCCATGGGCCAAGCCTTACACATATTCTTACTTATATACAGTGCAACCAACAACTAACACTTACTCAGTATTTACTATGTGCCCGCCTTTATTCTAAATACTATTTCTTTATTATTTTATTACATCTCTGCAATGACCACATATGAGGGATGCATTTCCATATTTCATCGAATATAAGACACCACTGATGATGAGACATGGCATTACTTTATATATTTCTAAGAAAGTAAAGATATAAACTATGTTTTGCTTTCCATTTTTAGCCACATTCAGATTTCAGACCTAAAATGTGAAATAATGTATACTTGGGATTCAATAAAATTCAATATTATTGCCTTTATTTTACAGAGGGGCAAGGTAAAAGCTCAGAGGGGTTAACTTAACTTTCCCAAAGTCACATTCAGGCAAGGGGAAAAAGTAGAAGATACAGAGTATGAATCCGGGTCCAACAAGCCCCTGACCAGCACCACACTATTTTTATGATCTAGAACAACCAACACTAGCCTCCTCATCTCTTGAAACAGGAATTTTAGTTTTAAACTGGATTATTACTAAGATCCCTTTCAGCTCTTACACTCTCAGGTTCTTTATTTTCACAAACAGGCAGTGGCTTGGAATTTAATAAGAAAGAGACATGATAATGCACAGCGTAATTTTATAACCATGAAAATGAGAACGGGCCCTGAGAAAGAAATCAGATTTGGGGCACGCATAGTGGGCACAGCAATGCCTTTTGAGTGAGAAAGACCTGATTTCCAGTACCAATGCCAATCTTCCTTTAGCTATATGACACTGAGTGAGATGCTTAACCGCTTGGGAATGAAGTTCCTTTATCTAAAAAATAAGAATATGCCTATTTCAAAAGGGATGCTGTGAAGATGAACTATTACAGTGAACATGAATCTTTTGGAATGAAATGATTTCTCCATAAAGGCTAGTTGCCCACATGCCCCCCAAATTCATCTAAAATAAAAGTGTAATCCAAGCTCTGGATGTAGATATTTGGGGGCTATATGTATTATCTTCTTACAAATGTCATATGACGATGGTACTGGAAAGTAGAAAAGAATGGGGGAAACTGTGCAGTGTATCATTAGGAGAGAAGAATGTTAGAATGTAACAGTTGTAGATACTGGCTATTCCTACACCACCCGGTACCTTTCCCCCTTCTTCTGGTGAAGTGCCATGGAGACCACTCTTTTCCATTCTCAGGCCATGTGCTTTGAGTCGACTAAACACCTAACTCCATGGCAGAGCATGAGACTCAGGTTTGGAAAATCAAATATCCTATCAGATCTGATGAAATTCAATTCTGGGAAGATTTGCTGCAACTGTTTATGTTCTTTTCCACTGGACCTGAACCTTGAAACTTGAAGGTGCTGATAGCCATCTTGCTAGCATGAGAGTGTAAGAAATTATACAACATGGTGAAGAACAGAGTTGAGGGACAGAGCCCTGGTGACATCACTTTAGTCCATGCTGATGTCATGTATGACCCCTGTGAGCTAGTAAGTTCATTTCTTTTTTGTGAGTTAATAGGATCCCCACCCCCTGAGCTAATAAATTCTTTTCTTGTTTAAGTCGATTTGGGTTAGGTTGTCCATTACTGGCAACTTAAAAATATCCTAAGTAACTCCAAATAAGATAATGTCATTTGCTTGCTTGAAGGAATTTGACTACTGGAAAGAGTAACTACTATTAATTTCCTTACCTAATTCTCTTCCTAGGACTGGACAGAATCAAGACTATCACTTTCATCTTGCAAGCTGCCTCATTTGCAGGATTCAATGACAGGAAGTCAGAAAAGGGCCACAGCATCTCCCCTAGTTTCCAGTATGTGGACAGCCCATACCTACATTTCTCCTAGAGCCACCACTTGGTTGTCTTCCTAGACACAATCGTTTAATAACCAAACACCATATTCTAGAGACTGCTTTCAGATTTTTTTCTCTCTAAACCTTTTAGTAGAATTGGTATAACCCAATTCGTAAAATGGATTGGTGTCAGTTCCAATTTTTGTCTTCTTTGTAAATGCACTAATGAAGGGGACAATGCAAATGGAAAGCAGGCTGCGGGACAAGAAAGACAAGTCATGGGGCCTGAGCCAGCTGACTATGGATCAGAGAAAGAATCCCAGGGAGGGGAAAATTGGTTGTACAGAACACAGTTTACAAAGACTCGGAGTCAGTCCTTTCAAATCAGAACTTCCATTCAGATCTGCTATAAATCCTGTGGGCGATTTGGATAAAATCCAAATGTATAACCAATCCACATTCCTAAGCTTTGCATTTAAGGCTCTCCATCATCTGATGTCAAACCAGTTTTCTAGCCTCCCTCCTCCCTCCTTTTCCATACTAACCGACTATTTTAGCTAGAGTCATCCACTTCTGTCTCTTGAACAATCCAATGTTGGAATAATTTGAATGTTCCTCCAAAAGTCATGTTAAAATTTAATTGCCATTGGGACAATATTAAGAGGTGGGATCATTAAGAGGTAACTAGGCCATCATGACTCTGTCCTCGTTAATGGATTATTGCTGTTATTATGGGAGGGGGATAGTTATTGCAGGAGTGGGTTTTTGATAAGAAAAGATGAGTCCGGTTCCTGTCTTTCCCTCTTGCACACACTCTCTTGCCCTTCTTCCTTCTAGTATGGGATGACACAGCAGGAAGGCCCTCACTGGATGCTGTCACCTTGATATTGGACTTCCCAGCCTCCAGAACTTAAAGAAATAAAGTTATTTTTATTATAAATTGCCCAGTCTGTGGTATTCTGTCATAGCAACACAAAACAGACTAAGAAAAATAGTCTCCTATTGCTGTGGCTTTGATCCTGCCATTTCCTATCTTAAAGAAGACTTATCTCCTTTCTACTTTCCTAAGTCCCACAGGAATGAAATCAATTCCCTCCTCTTTCATAAAGCTTCCCCTCCCCTCCATAGCCAAAAGGAATTTTTCCTTCCTCTTAACACTTAAAACATTCATCATCTTCCCCTCATGTGACATGCACTTGTGTACTGCTGCATTATTAACTGTCATTTGACATATATGCATTTCATTTCCCTAACTAGATAGTTTCCTCCTTGAGGTCAAACATGATTGTACTTCACATTTTATGATAAACCCAATAATACCTGGCACAGTGATTTGCACACAGTAAGTGTTCGGAAAATAATTTGCTTTTAGGTTGAGGATTGAGGTTAGATAAAATGCTGCCCTGTGAGTTTTTGCTCACAATTTCTCCTGAGAGTGGAATTAGTAACTGGATGTGAGCTCTGGAAGAGGCAGAAATGTGGATGTTTAGAAGGAATGACAAACAGATAAATGTTAAATGGGAGGAGATGAAGGAGACCAGGTTAGTAGATCTAAAATGAAATACACGTGATGTCAGACATGAAAATTGTGTAGAGGCTTCATTCCCAAGACTTCCACAAACTGTACCTATAGAAGCCTCAACTTTAGCAAGATTGGCCCTAATATATACATGCAGAAAATTGTTTAGTCTAAGTTTCCTGTCCTCTTAACAATAATGACGCATCTCCTTGCAGCTAAAAAGTGATAGTACAATCATGAGAGGAGAATAATAGTTCAACATGCACAAGAGAAAGTATGAGACCAACATTAGAGGGGAAAAAAGCCTAGAATTTCAGTCACAAGCACTGAGCAGAGTGGTGAAAAGAGTTGGGTTTAGGACACAGCTGTGTGACTTGGGGTAGTTTACTTAGCACTTTGTAGGTTTAGTTTCCTCAGTTGTAAAATGGCAGTAAGATTGCTCTGACAGATACTGCTAGCAGCTCACCCAATACAGATTTTTCCCCTTTTTGTTAGCAGCAGAATCTCTGTATTGTTGGGGCAGAATCTGCTCAGCTAAAAGTGCATTTCCCATTCTTCCTTGCAGATAGGGGTAAAATCAGTTTAGAAATCACTGAACTGGGCTTTTTGGAAACCCCTTTAAAGAGAATTGACTCAGCTAGGAGGTGTGCCTTTCTGCTCTGCAGCTTCCTCCTTCCTCCTCCCACCTGGAAAATGGATATGATGGCTGGAGACCTAGTGGCCATCTTGCTACCAAGAGTCAATCATGAGACTAGAACCGTTTACTAAGTCTGATGAGCAGAGAGATGAAAGAAGCCTGGGTGTCTGGTGGCCATGGTTCTGGCCTGGGACAGACTGCCTTTGGACATTTTCTAATGTAAGAGAAAAATAAACTCTTTTTTTTGTTTGTTTAATCCATTATTTTCTTGTCTCTTCTACCAGTAACTACATGCAATTCCCACTTCACAGAATTATTATGTGTATTAAATTAAACAATATTTATAAAGATCCCATATATGTGCTATTATTCTTTTTTCACACCATTCTTAAAAGACTTAATCATGGAGTAAATAAGTAATATTTGGGAAATCAATTCAGATTAAGACACTGTCATGTTTGTCCATTTTTTGCCTACAAATATTTTAGAATATTGTAACTCCGTGTGTGCATATCATGACTCACTGTGAGCTCTTCTCCTGTTCTACTTGCCAACTGCACCCTCCATTCTGATAAGGCTGTGTGTGGACTCTTTCCCTACTCTGCACCTTTTTTCCTCTTACTTTCCACTCTTTTCACCTTACTCTCTATTTACCCAAAACCCATTCGTTTTTCAAAGTTTATCTGATTTCCTCACTCTATAATAACAACTCCACAACAACACTGCTTCTTCGGTACCTGAGTCCCTCCATTAATTATATACACCAAACTGTTTGGCACGGAAAAATTTCCTTCTTATCTCGCCTTTTAGTTGTTTGATATGTGGAAGTATTAACCTTACTTCTTTGAGAGACGTTTCCCATTCTTTAAGGAATGTCTAAATGAGATCAGTGGACATGAGACAGATAAGGATATCATTTTGGTGGCTTGAGACTCAAAGGTCCCTTTCCTTGTCTCCCAATCTCCAATATTGTCTAGAACAGAACTGGGCACAGAGAAGATGCCTAATAGATACATGCATCATGGAATTGAAAATTCTTTTGCCTTGTTTAGATCATGATGCCAGAATGAAAAACATTCAACTGATATTTAATCAAGAATTTTCATCTGAAAGTTCATAGTGCCTGCCCAATGAACCTGATGTACTGGGACAAACAAGTACGACTGAAATGAACACACAGCTAGCCAGAGAGAAAATGGAAAAATACCAGGTTGGTCAAGAGCCATTTCCAAGTTCTCTGTTTCCTTCAACTTACCAAAGAATTTATTCAGTCTAATCAAGCAAGCACTTCAGTTGAATGCCAGTACAGTAAGTTTCTATCTACCTGGAGGAGGCCAAGGCTGAGATTGCCATCTTAGAAGAAGCCTATACGTACATAATTTTAAATTTTCTCTTAGAATGTCTGGCACAGAACAATCATCATTTCCATCTATGTTGGTCAAGAGCCATTTCCAAGTTCTCTGTTTCCTTCAACTTACCAAAGAATTTATTCAGTCTAATCAAGCAACCACTTCAGTTGAATGCCAGTACAGTAAGTTTCTATCTACCTGGAGGAGGCCAAGGCTGAGATTGCCATCTTAGAAGAAGCCTATACATACATAATTTTAAATTTTCTCTTAGAATGTCTGGCACAGAACAATCATCATTTCCATCTATCACTTGTTTGGAGGGGGTATTTTCATTTTAAGTCAGAGATTAAGTATAGCATTTAATTTAAGTTTTAGTTTTCTATTACCTTTATAGCTTTGACACAGAAATTACTTTTATTAAAGCATGAGTTGACAGTCACAACAAAATGTGGTAACAGAGTTTGAAATTCAAGTGTACAAACAGTAAAAAATGAGAGTCAAAAGGTAAGAAATTCATTTTCACATTTGTGAATTAAAACAAGTTGCTAGTTAACTAACATATAATCATTTGATGACTATTTTTAAGGGAGTATAGAAACTGGGGGCATAACTACCAAGAACATGTATATCGTTAACAGGATGATGAGTTAGAGCCTGTCTTCTCCCACAGTTGAGGAGGATAAAAGGCACTGATCACTTCATACTCTAGTCTCTGGTCTCTGGGACCATCCCTCTTTCTGGAGTCTTGCTGGGAAGTACCAGTGAAGTATCAAGCACCAACACCACTCCCTCCACACCCACACTTTATATAAGATGAGGGGGAAAGGCTGGAGGATGTTGTTTATTGTCGAATACATTGTTTGGGTCCTTCTTCCTCTCCCACATAGAACAGAAGAGGAGGTTGCTTTCTCCTCCCTCAAGTCCTGTGAGGGGACTCCAAAAAAATCATCCCTAAGCATTAGAGGTGCCTGTAAGGTAGGGCACCAACATCTTATTTTCCAGCTGAATGCTGGCTCAGGGCCAGACCCTTGTATGTGCATCCTACATAGGAGCAGAGTATGGTAAGAGAGTTCTTGGGAAGGGGCTTGAGGCTCTGAGAAACCAGGAACATGGTAGTGTGATTTTTGGCACTTCATTGTATGTCTCTGGGGGGGGAAGAATGTTTTCTCTTTCCATGTGTCTCTTGAGATTTGTCTCTTGAATACTTGCTCTGGAGAGTTCTGAAAGTAGGAGATTTTCTTCGGAAGGCCATGTCAGCAATGCTTGAGTGTAAGGCATCTCAAAAGAAGAGTGGTCCAACTCCTACCCCATTCTTGTTTTCTAGGTGCCTTACAGGGCAGAAAAGACCTGGGTAATTCTCTTGATTCTATGTAAATGAATATGGGCACTAAGAAACAGGAACTTCAAAGTTGCTTAGGTGTGTATTTTGAGGGTCAGATGATGAGCTACTCAACTTCAAGAGGGCATTGGCAGGTGGAGCCAATAGGAGACATTCCTGCTTTCAGGAGGAGGCTCTTGAACAATGTTGAGTGTCCAGGTGAAGCTGATCCCTACCCCAAGTAAGCCATACTCACAGCCTGTGAGATGTTCACATCAATAGAGGTCCCCAATATCAGGTGAAACCAGACAGGGTCATAGAAAAGACAGGGTCTTTGTTAAAATTTAGGCAAAGAGGCCTCTGCCAACTCTATTCTCTGAGTCATCAACACTGGTGAAATTAGTGCCTGGAAAAGTAAGGTGTCTTAGAACCTGACCATACTGCCATACTCTTCACACTCTGCCCTAAGCAACCAGGGAGAAAGAGAAAGGCCAAGCTTTGAATCTAGTATTAAGGACTACATCTTAAATACAAAAAGAAAGATTTTTCTAGAAACCAAAAGTGACTGGGAAGTTATGGAATCTAGCCAAGACATTACCAAAGGAGCAACCATACACATTTATACTCCAATGAGTTAAAAATTCTCAACAAGTCTTGTATGTATGTGTCTGTGTTCTGATAATATGTAGGACTAGGCAATTCATACCAACTCTCCTGTTGAAAAAAACTAGACTTGCTGGATAAAATAGTTTTTTAAAACCTCAAGAGCATGTAAAGCTGACAAGACATAAATCACTGTCAGGTTAAAATTTAAGTACAAAAACCAACTCTGAATGTTAAGCCAAAGACAAAATATCCTTTTGTCCTGAGGACATTTGATTATGCAGAAGAAAATGAGCTGCAGCTTGCATTGCCTGGATGACAAAGGGAAACAAGTGGGGCATCCAGCACCTATCCATCTCTCCACAAAACTGGGACCCACACCTAGAGTAAAGATGAATTAGAAGAGATCATCAAACAACTGTGCCTACTGCACTTAAAGAAATAAAAAACAAACTTGAAAATATTAGTAAGAAACAGATAATTAAACTAGCAGGATTGGGGAAAAAAGTGGGGAGGTTTAAAAGGAGGTCAGAGACAAAGGAGGAGAGAATTACTGAACTATAGGATGTGTCAGAAGAACTTATCCAAGGGCCGGCCCGGTGGTGCACTGCTATAGTGCGCCGCCTGGGAAGCGCGGTGGCGCTCCCGCCGAGGGTTCGGATCCCACATACAGACTGGCCGCTCACTGGCTGGAAAGAGGTGTCTTAGAACCTGACCATACTGCCATACTCTTCACACTCTGCCCTAAGCAACCAGGGAGAAAGAGAAAGGACAAGCTTTGAATCTAGTATTAAGGACTACATCTTAAATACAAAAAGAAAGATTTTTCTAGAAACCAAAAGTGACTGGGAAGTTATGGAATCTAGCCAAGACATTACCAAAGGAGCAACCATACACATTTATACTCCAATGAGTTAAAAATTCTCAACAAGTCTTGTATGTATGTGTCTGTGTTCTGATAATATGTAGGACTAGGCAATTCATACCAACTCTCCTGTTGAAAAAAACTAGACTTGCTGGATAAAATAGTTTTTAAAACCTCAAGAGCATGTAAAGCTGACAAGACATAAATCACTGTCAGGTTAAAATTTAAGTACAAAAACCAACTCTGAATGTTAAGCCAAAGACAAAATATCCTTTTGTCCTGAGGACATTTGATTATGCAGAAGAAAATGAGCTGCATCTTGCATTGCCTGGATGACAAAGGGAAACAAGTGGGGCATCCAGCACCTATCCATCTCTCC
>NW_007731193.1:0-495 GCF_000696425.1 Galeopterus variegatus
TCGACCTTCTTTCAGGACCTAGCAGCTGGGGGCCTCACTTGCTCGCCTTTCACCCACGAGTTTTACAAAACACCTCACACGGGGCACCACTCTGTCAGGCCCACCGCTGGCCGACCCAAACAGCCCTAGCCCCATTCCTTTTGGTGCATGAGCGAATGGCCCGCATTACTCTTTCCCTCCGGTCCCCTCTGGAAGGAGACGGGGGAAGAGAGCCGTGAAGAGAGGTGAGCACAACCGCCGGCCCCAACCAGCCCAGTTAAAGGACACTCAGATGCGGCGGGGGTTCTGTTGGGCAGTTCCGTTTATTATCACACAAGCACTTGCTTTTATAGGCAGATGGAGAGGGGAGGTTTTTACATCCTCCAATCAGCTTAAAGGTTACAAGAGCAGCATCCTGTCTCAATGCCTAGCTATTGCAATCACGCAGTGTTCATGAGCACGGAAGTGCGTATTTGGCCAATAAGGGCTAAGGCAAGGTTCCCGCAGACACTCCCA
>NW_007731193.1:1778-11610 GCF_000696425.1 Galeopterus variegatus
ATTTGGCCAATAAGGGCTAAGGCAAGGTTCCCGCAGACACTCCCACCCTCCTTCCTCCCGGCGCTGTCTTAGGCTGCCACGTTAATATACCCTTGTGGGCCCATAATGGCGCCACTTGTAATGTCACTTAAGGTGGCACTAGTTTTTAAGGCCCGACAACAAATGTTGATTGTAATTACTATATATCCAGAACCAACAGAAAATTGATGGCATGTGGCCAGAAGAGTAAATATAATACACCAAGGAAGCAAACCCTAAACTACACTAAATACAGGGTAATGGTTTAAAGGGGTTAAAGTGGTTATAACCCTGGAGCCAGATTGCCCAGATTTAGATCCTGACTCTGCCACTTGCTAGCCACTTGGGCAAGTTAGGCACCTCCATGCCTCAGTTTCCTCATCTGGAAAGCGAAGATTATAATTAATAATACGTCTGCGGTTGTTGTGATGATTACATGAGTTAATGTGGAAAGTGTGTAGCACACAGCAAGCACTATACAAATGTTAGCTTTCTACCTATCTTAAAGGTGTGTTGCCAAGGAAAATTAACCAGTATTTCTGCAAAAGATTCACCTGTCTTTTCAAGTGACTTACACCTGCACACACACTAACAATCACACTAAATATCACACCATTTCAGTTCCTGTTCTCCAGTACTAAGGCCTCTGTGCTTTCCAAAATCAATAGATTGTTATTCTATAGCATGGGAGGTGGAAGTACATTCATCACCCAAATTGGACAGGAATTGCATCTGCACCCAATTTCATTTCCTTTTGGAGAGTCATGCATGTTCTCATACATCTTCCTTGGTTCTATATTACAGGCTTCTGAATGAACAAAAGTGTCCTTTCAGGTAATGAATTTGCCCAAAGAATGTTCCTGTTGATTCCGAGACTTTAGGATTGAAAGTGGTTCTCAGAATCCAAAATTGAATTAGGCCATGTCTTTTTGTTGTTGTTGTTGTTGTTGTTGTTATTTTTAATCAATGCATTCTTAAATGACAATATACACCAAAAAAAAGCCCTTCAGTACAGTGGCTACATTTTAGCTACAATTAAATTTATCCATTTAAATCAATGATAACTTGTAATCAGAAAAAAAATAAAGATAGTAAGAACACCTCCCTGGAGATCCTATCAATCTATTCAGTCTCTCTGATAAATGTGATTAGTTCGTGGACCATTCTCACTTTTATGGAGAATTGCTTTTCTAGAAAAGGTGCCATAAGTCAAAATTACATAAATTGAAAGTTATTTTTCTACATATTTAAAGTCATTTTATGGCATTAAATTTCTAATCAAATGTCCAACATCCAACTTTTTATTAAAAAGGACCTAAGGCTATATTTAGTTGATTATGAATTATATAGCTAATACATGTTATAAAATATGTACTGTCATATACCAAGTTTTTATCTTCTACATAATTTCTGCCTTATTTCATTGCATAAATCTGAAGGTGAAGGAGTATCTTCATAGAATTCAGAAGGGCTCTTTTTTTCCTTTTCTAACTTTTTATTTTGAAGTTATTTGAGACTTACAAAAAGTCATAAAAATACTACACGGAGTTCCATATGCTTTTACCCAGTTTCCTCTAATGTTAACATTTAACACAACCATAGTACAATTATTAAAACCAGAAAATTAACATTCATAGAATAAAAGTATTCATTTGAATAAGACTTTATTTGAATTTCACCAGTTGTTCTACTAATGTCCTTTCTCTGGTCCAGGATCCAGTCCAGTATCCCACATTACATGTAATTGCCATGTCTCCTAGTCTCTCCAACTTGGAAGTTATTCAGTCTTTTATGAAGAATATGAGCCAGTTATTTTGCAGAATGTCCCCTAGTTTGGATTTTTTTGATGTTTTATCATGATTAGATTAAGGTTATGCATTTTTGGCAGGAACACCACAGAAGTATGACCTTTGAGGATCACAGCAGGAGGCACGTGCTATCTATATGTCTCACTTAACATATTAACTTTGTTAACTTTGACCTCTTTATTATGGGGATGTCTGCTGGATTTCTCCATTATAAAGTGACTATTTTCTCTTCATAATTATGAATATGTCAAAGGGGTATATATTTTAAAACTATTCAAATGCCTATTTCTTGTGATACCTTCACCCACTAATTTTAGTATGCATTGATGGAATTCATCCGAAACAATTACAGTGGTGTTTGCCAAAGAGTGACTTTCCTATTTCCACCATTCCGTCTACATTTTAAAATTAATATTCTACTGTAAAATTGAATGGCTCATTCTCTCCCATTTATTATTTATTCAATTACTTATTTACATCAATATGGAACCTTGGATAATTATTTTACTTGATGCATTATAATCCATTACTATCATTGTTTATTTTGTTGCTCAGATTGTCCCTGATTTGGCCATGGGGAGCTCCAGAAAGGTTTCAGGGTTTCACGGTAGCCTCTGAGGAGCCTTTGGGGAGACCCAGGGCCACTAGAGGGCTTTTGAGAAAACTAATCAAAGGATATGTCTTGTCATTCTCTTACTCACTGTAAAAATTTCCTGTAGCAAGCACAAGTACTAGAGATGAAGTTTTGGGATTCTGCTCAAAGTTGCCAGGGGGCAAGACATTCATTTATGTGTCCACTGACGTAAATCCAGGAAGTATTGCATGGGTTAATAACCTTTGGAGTTCCTCTATTCAAACATACAAAATCACTTTCTTCCCTTTTGGGAAGGCAATGCTCCCACAGATGAAGGAGTGTCCAATCCCATTGCTTATTCTTCGTTCCAATGTATTCTTCCCAAAAAGGGAAGGAGCATTGTCAGTCTGATTAGAGACTAAATACTGACTGGGCTGTGTTTTACTACTGGGCGTCTGTGCCTTATCAAAGGCATCCAGCCATGTCCTGCTTCCTTCTAGCCCATAGGGCTTGCCTCTGGGACAGCCCAAAGCCTCTCTCAGGTCCGTTCATTTATATTCCAGATAGCCTCAGACTCTGCCGTTCTGTTTTTTAGCAGGAAGGAATCAAATGCCTTATCTCCCAGCCTAAGTTATGTTTGAAAGTAAAGCTTTTTACTGGAGAATTCTGCTTTGGAGAGTGTTGGGTGCTTATCCCACTGTTAATTAACAATACGTTGGGCAATTGCTTAGGCAATGCGTGCTCCTGGGGAAGAAATGTGAGAAGTGGTAAAAATCAGGCTCCAATGCTCAGCATCCTGGAAAAGACACATAATCACTCCTGTACCGCCCCTTTTCTCATCCCTCCAGGTCACGTGCTCATCACAGATGATCACCCTGACAAGCCTCACCTGTGGTTCAGATGCATGAGCCAATCCTGACAGAGAGAAAACTTGGGTGAGCTGTGGATCAGCCAGTCAGGATCATCTAAAAATGCAGATGTCTGGGCCTCACTCCAAGATTTACCAGGCTAGTAGTTTCCAGGAAGCTGCACTTTTTAAGCAGGTGCTCCAGATGGCTTCCACGTGCATTAACTGAGAATCATAGTTCTGTTGGTCAAGCTTAAATTTAAATCATCTTTTCTAGAACAGGTGGTCCAGTCAGAATTGTCTGGTACTTTGGGTCCCCTCATCTGTCTTCCTTACTGCTAGTTAGTCTGGGATATTCCATGTTCTTCTTTTTCTGTGGCTGCCTGGTATGGGGATCTGAACCCTTGACCTTGGTGTTATAAGGCTGCGCTCTAACCAACTGAGCTAACTGTCCAATCCCTATGTCCCAGGTTCTTTATGTGGCTTCTCAACTTGCGGTATTCCCTATCGCCAGGGTAAGTTTATCTAAAGGACTGGACTTCTTAACCAAACCCCTCTCCTCTTGTTACTCCTTCCTGCCCTGCCTCTCACTCCACCTCATTCTGGATTGGGGGCATCACTCTGAATCCCAGCTCTCCTGGGGGCCAGATCCCACTTGCTACCTGGCAAGCTAGAGCCTATAAACAGATCTCTCAGAATCATACCACACAGTTTTGCCAACTTCTGAACATTCCACCATTTCATAAATTTTTCTTGTGTTGACACATACCTGAAACTCAATATTTTAGGACCCTACTTTATTTTTTTAATTAATTAATTTTTTAATTGACATGTATTGATTGTACATATTTATGGGGTACAGAGTTACATTTCAATACATGTATACAATGTGTGATGATCAAATTAGAGTAATTAATGTATTCATCATCACAAAAATTTAGCATTTCTTTGTGATGAGAGCATTTGAGCTCCTCTCTTCTAGCTATTTGATAACATAAAATAAATTATTGCTAATTATAGATGTCTAGCACTACTGTACAGCACTAGACTTATTTTTCCTATATAGCAATAATTTTGTGTCCATTAAGCAAACTCTTCCTATCTCCCCTCCCCCCTCCCCTTCTCAGCCTCTAGTAACCACAAGTCTACTCTATTTCTAAAAGCTCAACTTTTCAATTTTAGTTCCCACATATAAGTGAGAACATGTGGTATTTATCCTTCTGTGCCTGACTTATTTCCCTTAACATCATGCAGGACACCACCTTTACATCTGACACTACATCTTCCAAACCTTTGTCACTTCACCTGGACACCCCAGGTACCCCCACACCTCCTCCGCCCCAAGGAAACCTTTCTATCAGATCTGTAACGCCCATTCTCTCCTGTCCCTGCTTTAACTCTCTCCCCACAGCTGCATTTGGCTGAGATCTCAGCATGCCTGGGGCCTCAGTTTACCATCTGCCCTCCCCACATGTACACAGGGGGAAAAGGCCAAATTCTGACATGTGGGAATCACCCTGACCTCTCCTACTTTCTACCAAGCTTCTTTAAGGCAGGGACCAACCCACATAATTGTTTTATAACCTCACAGTACTTAGCATCCTGCCTTGAAATTTATAATATTAAAGCCTATTGATAGGTTCCATTTTCAGGTAGGTGGAATAAGCACACTCCCCCTGTGTCTCCCAGTGAGTGCAGGGAGCTACTAAATGCATGGGCAACTGTTTGAGGACTCTGAAAACTAAATAGTAAGCAGACTGGGGAAGAAGATAGATTTCAAACTACCATCAAACCCGCAGTGAATTTTTCATTTTTTCCCCACAAGTTTTCCCTGGCCTGGACTCAAGGCCACCCCAAACCCAGAAGTGGGCATTGGCATGGACAGTGAGGGCCCCAAGGGAAACCTAGTAGTTTGGGCTGAAGGAGGAGCCAGGGGGTCTCCTGGAAGTGACAGCAGAGGAAGAGGGGGCCTACAATGCCTAGTAGAGAGTTGTTGATGAATTGACTAATAATGATGATGATGATAACAAATTACCTAACAATTACAATAACTACAGCAGCCAACATTTATTAAGTCCCTACTATGTGCCAAGCTCTCTTCTGAGCACTTTATCCTCATAAAAATGCCATGAAGTAGATTTTTGAGTGAGTGACATCTTTGAGTGAGTGAATGAAATGGCAACATAGAGATGAACCCAAGTGATATCTTCAGTATGAATTTTTTCTGAAGCCATGGGCAGATGCCGAATATCAGACTTTGCCAAGAAAATAAAATTACAATCCTGAATAAGACAGTTTCCTATGGCTGCTGTAACTCGATGCAAACTTAATGGTTTAAAGTGACACAAATTTATTATCTTATAGTTCTGGAAGCCAGAAGTCCACAATCATTCTCCCTGGGCTAACATCAAGGTGTTGGCAGGGCTGCATTCCTGCTGAAGGCTCTAGGGGAGAAATCAGTTCCTTGCCTTTTCCACTTCTAAAGGCCACCTGCATTCCTTGGCTGTGACCGCTTCCTCCATCTTCAAAATCAACAGCATAACACCTTCAAATCTCTCATTTGACTGACCCCTGCTCCCTCTTATGAGGACCCTTGTGATTACATTGGGCCCACCTGAATAATACAGGGTAACCACCCCATCTCGAGATCCTCAATTTAGTCACATCTGCAAAATCCCTTTTACCATGTAAAATAACATTCACAGGTTTCAGGGCTTTGGACGTGGATATCATGGCAGGGCTATTTATTCTGCCTACCATAATGGCCTTCAGGACAAAAAGCACTGACCCAGCAGGCTTGCTCCTCCAATGTCTCCTCATAGCTAAACCTTTTGCAATTTGAGTGATAGCGGAATTGACCCCATGTTTCCATAAATCAACCAAAAATAAAAGAGTGGGTCACCTTATCCAGTTCCAGCACCCAAATAAATGAAAACTTAAGCCTTTCTTTTAACAAAACAGTGTTGTTAAATATTTGTTTTTCCCAGCCAAAATTTCAGCCCTGACATTTTCATTGCTGGTATGTGAAGATATCAGGGTCAGTTTGGGTTTTCTGGGAAGGAGGTGTTGAGACGGAGTCAGGTGTGCATATTGGGAAATGCTTCTGGACAATGAAGGGGCAAGGATGCAAGAGGAGGCTGAGAGCCTCCAGCCCAAGAGACAGGGCTGATATCTGTGAAAGGAAATGGGGAAGGAGGGAGGGTTGTGTAGAAAGAGGCTCAGGCTTCAGTGTAGCTTTGGGAAAGTCTCATCCAGGCCAGTGGGGAGCTCCTGAGAGAAGACTGCTCTTTAGAGGCAGGACCAGGCTCTGTTTCCCCACTGTGCTCATTCTTGGGCCAGGAGCAAGCCAGGGGAACATGGCCTTGATATGAATGCTGTGCTAGATTCCAAAGGCATGGCAAGGCTGTCTGCTAACTACTTTTTTCCTAACAGGTTCTCTCTTAGAGAGAGATCTGAGCCACAAACCTCCATGACTGCCATAATAGGTCACAACCTTTGTGGATATGATAATCATGAGAGAAATTTTACAGTCTTCAGCCCTAAACAAATCAACTATAATGTGTATGATCTTAGTAATATTGTGGCTTTTTTCCTTTAAGTATTTGGGTTGTTTATGAATTGGATGAGCTGGTTCTTCTAGAACCTTCTCTGTGAGTTTGTTTGCAAGTAAACTTATTTCCTTCCTAAATGGTTTTGTCTCAGAATCTTCCTTTGACATTTGTTATGGTGATAAAGGGGGTGGGAGGAAGGAGAAGAAATTAAGAGGAAACTATAAAAATGTTACAATAGAATACAGAATTTTTCACTTGGTCAAATGTACATATTTGAGCTGGGCTTGTTATAGTACTTGTTCCCATAATGCCATCAGTGCCATGAGGCCAATGTGCTCCCCTAAAGAGCTCTGAGCTGAACACATTGTCTTCTTCACTTTATCCCAGGACTCAAGAGGCTGCAGTTCTGCAGGAGCTCCTGAGGAGTATGTATTTATGCTCAGCTTATTCTGAACAAGATTTGAGTAGGGAACAAGATCATCAGAATATGAATAGCTCGTAAACCAAAAATGTTCTGCAAATGTAAGATTTTATTGCCAATTGGTTTAAAACAGTGCCCTTACAGAATGGCAAATTCAGGAAAGAGGTTGGATAGAAAGAAGTACAGCATGGGGGAAACAGGAGGTGTGGTCTCTCCTGCCTCTAGCACATTCTCTAAAAATATGACATATTCCCCCTTTTATAACCTGTACTTTGTAGACTGCCTTGTAGTTGCGGGTGCCCAATGCACATTTACTAAGTTGAGTTCTGTAGGTAAGCTCCTTTTCAAAATGCTAACCTTAAAATGATGGAAAGACTTCAGAGGAAACAGTAAAGTACACAATGAAACATCAGAACATAGATCAGGAAACAAGTAGAAAAGAGGTCAAAGGGTTGGATTTTCCTGGTGACTTCCCCATCAATTAACAGCACAGCCCTGTCCCTTTCCCCTGCATTCCAGGCTCCTGGGGTAACTTTGGAGAATGAGACAGATCAGGGTGGGGGTTGTGGAAAATGGGGGCAGCAGCAAAGAGGTGAATGGAGAAAAAATAGCCCAGAATAGCCCAGGAAGTCAAAGTAATTCAGAAAGGGGATGAGGAAGAAGGATACAGAAAAAAAAAAAGAGGGAATTGCAGGGCACGGCGGGGGAGGGGGGTAGAAACAGCTGACTCCACAGTTTTGCCTTTGTTCTTATTTGCAACATCCTCTTCTCACATCTTAAAATATGTCTTTGCATGCCACTCTTGGCCTACCTGGGCAGCACCTCCTAAGCACTTAATCTATATTGGTAAAACAGAAAAAAATAGAAAAGAACACAATACTATGTCAGTCAGGGTCCAACTAGTTCACAGAGAATTAAAAGTAGAGGGAATTTAATGTGTTAAATTGATTAATAAGTGATTAAGAAGGTTGAGAATTTAACCAGGGAACAGTGAGTCAACTAGGAATTAGCAACAACAGGAAGCTGCCACCACTCCAGGCTGGAGGGACAAAGAGAGGACACAGTGTTCCCACAGCTTGGGGCCAGTGAAAACCGGGGCCGCTCCAGGCCTGTCCTGTGGAAGCTGGACTGATGCAGCCACTGGCGGAGACATTGTCAAGACAGAGAAGGGAGAAATATCCCTGCTTCTCCCTTCCTTATTCTTCTGTCTCCCTCCACTGCTTCCCTTTGGCCAAACCCAGCCAGAAACCAGCTGACAAAAAAGCCTGGGAAATGCAGCCTTCAGGGATCAAGCCCCTGAGATACAGAGGAGGACAGAGAAGGGGCAGGACAAATGAGTCTAGGGCACACTGAAGCCACTTGTTCTGCCCAGCTCCCAAGAGCCTTTTGTAATGGTTAATTTTATGTGTAAACTAGACTGGGCTAAGGAATGCCCAGATAGCTGGTAAAACATTATTTCTGGGTGTGACTGTGAGGGTATTTCCAGGAGAGATTAGTGTTTGCTTCAGTAGACTAAATAAAGAAGATCCACCCTTACCAATGTGGGTGGGCATCATCCAATCCCTTGAAAGCCCGAATGGAACAAAAAGTTAGAGGAAGGGAGAATTCACTCTCTCTTCTTGAAATGGGACATTCATCTTCTCCTGCCCTCAGACATCAGAGCTCCTGGTTCTCAGGACTTTGAACTCCAGGACTTATATAAGAAGCCCCCTGGTTCTCAGGCCTTTAGCCTCAGATTAAATTACACCACTGGATTTCCTGGTTCTCCAGCTTGCAGAATGTATATTATATGACTTCTCGACCTCCATAATTGCATGAGCCAATTCCCTGATAAATCTCCTCTTATATATCTACATATCCCATAAGTTCTGTTCCTCTGGAAAACCCTGATTAATACACCATCCAAATAGCATATTAGGGATGAGACTGTAAGGGAAGGGATTGTTCTGTAGACAGACAAGGACACACAGGTTGAAAGTTTCTTCCTCATGTGACATAGCTGCATTTTCAATAAACTGGCCTCAGATGATGTTATGCAGCCTATGAGAGGACCTTTACAAATAGTTCATCTTCTCTATATGAACAGATTGTCTTTACAATGCTTCTTTAAAAGTCAGTGGTTCCTGACTTTGTGATTATTCTTACAAAGAAATATTATATAATGGTTCATTTGTCAAATAAACATTCAGGAGCTCTTTAAAACTATATGATAGTAACTATATTTTCCAAAACATAGAATCTCTCAAAGGAACTTCATGCCTCTTCAGAATTTAAAGTAATATAGGATATTAAAAACATTAGAATTCTCAAAGACAGGGGAGCAAGATGGCAACGGGTCTGGAGTGAGCGTGCCAGAAGACAGAGCGAGCCTAAGAAGTGTGCGCTGTGCTGCCAGAGTACTATCTGCATTTCCAAGAGCAACAAAAAATAAATAAATCACTGATCAACTAATCTACAATGAAAAAAAGCAACTACAGTCTCGAGGTTTTAGGGCCGATGCAAAAGAAGATTCCTGAGAGCGCCCTAACCGCGCCGGGAGACCGAGCAGCCCGAGGCAACAAAGGCCAGGAAAGATGGCAGCAGCGACGCAGAGACGGAGAGGAAGGCGCGGGA
>NW_007731193.1:14363-61159 GCF_000696425.1 Galeopterus variegatus
TCATTGGTGGGAGCTAAAAAATAAACAAATTAATTCACACACATACACACACAAAATAAACTGGGGGGGGGAAGATAAAACAACTATAGTTTTTTGAAGTTGTTACAACAAGCAAACGGAAAGGACATTCTTGGGGGGGAGGGGAGAGAGGGAGGAGGGAGGGAGGTGTCGGTGATGGGCCATAATAATCATATACATTGTATATTGACAAATAAAAATTTATCGAAAAAAAATAAAAATAAAAATACATGTGATTGAAAAAAAAAAAAAAAGAATCCTCAAGGACAGTGGGACAAAATATTTGAAATTATACAGTTCTCAAAAACTTTAAATTTAAGATCCTTGCACCAATATATGCTTGCACCCAACTTCTAAGTAGAGCATGTGTCTACAGGAAAACTCATTGACGTTCAACTCAAAACACCAAATCACAGGTCGATCCCATAGGAAACTCACCATGCGATTGCTTCATTAGTGTACGGTTTCCCTCTGGAACTGAGGATCCAGGCAAATAAGGGAACTCATGCCCTAAGGGAACACTGTCTTCATCTATGTCTGAGAAAATGGATTAAAATGAATACAGCCCTGCCTTATGCTGGACAGTAACACAGAGTCTTTACAAAGCTGCTCAAAAACCATGTCAGAGGACTGACAACTGTCCTCAAGTTAGGTTATAGCTTGGGGCACTGTTAGGAGGATTCTCCTTGTCACCAGCCTTGGATCACCATTCCCAGGTTTCTTTATCTGGATTTCACCTCCTCCTTTTCCTCCTTTCTTCCAGAGCCTGGATTCAACTCTGGCCAGTCAGGCTCCTATTATCCATAGGAAGTTCTAGCTTTCCTTCTCAGATTCCCTGTCTCCTCTGGTTTGGCCCCTCATCATGGCTTCATACTCCTGATTCATAGGACTGATTCCATCTCCTCCCTCCCATTCCAATAGATCTCCTTGCCCCTGAGTGAGCCCCAGCATCTCCTGGTTTGGCCCACCCCCTCCCATTGTCCCCACAACAGGATATCTTATATTTGCATAAGAGCAGATAACTCTCCAAGCCAAGGACCGACATTGGGGCACCATTAAGTAACGAGGCCATCCACTTAAAAGTAGCTGCTCAAAACCTAGTTTTAGAAAGTATTCTGAGGCTAGGATGCAATGCATACCATGACTGGTGGGCAAGACCTGCTATGGGCAAGGTACTTTTAATAATAATAACAATGATGCCAGTAGAGCTTCTGATGTTTGAATCCTTGCTGTGTTCCAGGTCCTGGGCAAAGCATTTGCATGCATTCTTATTTAATCTTCAGGATTAAGAAAATGAGGCTCCAGTAGTCAAGCAACTTCCAAAGGTCATACAGTTAGTAAGGGGCAAAGCTGAGACTTGAACTCAAGTCTGTTTCATCAAGAATCTTGGCTGTTAGGTCAAACACTTCTTAATATTCTGAATAAGACACCCCAGTGCCCCTGTTCATGTGCATTGGGTTGAGAGGAGCCTCATCATGGTTTAGGTGTGCAATCATAAATAAATCATGTGCTTGTCAATTGAGATCTACCTGTTTGGTCCTATAAGGAAACTGGAAAAATGCAGTAGCTACATTAGACTTTACCAGTGTGGTAGGGCATTGAATGAAGGAGTTTAATGGACAGACATGGTAAGAAAGATCAAGAGGAAACAGTAGCTGACATCCTTGTTTAAATGCAGTGCTGAAAACAAAGTACTCATATTGATTCCTCAATTACTGTCCTACATGTTGGACACACTGACACCTTACATATTGAAGTCTCCCCACTTCAGGTGTCATATTCCCAGAAGAGAAATGCCACAAAGGAGCTTTGACTTGCAGCTATCTGTTCACTGTCAGGGATTTCTCTAGGCCTGTTCAAACATTTCAACACCATGTGACAGAACACATCATAACAATGTAGGATCTCAAGGGGGCCCAGAAAAAGTAGAAAGAGATCCAGGTCCGGCTCCACTCGTCAAGCTATGTGCTCTGTTAAGGGCTCAGTCAGTCTGGAGAATGGTGCCTTTTTTCTAACTGGCCCACCTAGAGGGTACATATATTTTGAATTCAAGTGCTAGCTACTGCTCTGCTTGAAGAGTCCATTTTTTCATTCGTGGATTAACCCTCCTCCTCTCTTTGCTGTCTCTTCCTTCACCAGACCAGATTTTGTCTATTCTGTAGTTCCTTAGATCTTTCTCTGGGAGTGGAATGAGCTAGTGATGGTTTGTTTATGTTGTTACTTTGTTATTATTTATTATTTTTACTATTTACCACTTATTAACAGCCTCAATAAAGAATTTGTTAAAACCTTTGAAAATCTTATTGGTATCTGAAAAATACATTAAATGGTTACCAGTAGATAAGAATGATATGTTGGTAGATTTCTGAGAAATCACAGAGAAATGAAAAAATGTTTTGAGTAATGATTTATCTTCTCAAGATTATAAAATCCCATAAAAAATTTTTAAAAGATTACAAAATACCAGGAGGAAAGCCATCTCCACTGCAGAGATCTGCTTCAGTGTCTAACAGCCTCCCTACCAACAGAGGAGACTGGAAAACAATTCCACAATTACAGAGGTCCTACAGTATTCAAGGAACACAAAATGTCGACAGTCTGCCTTTCAGAGATCTACACAGTGGATTCTCGTTGGCTATGCACCATATATAGCAGTGACCCAGATCCTGTTTTAGTGTTTTAAGACTTTGACCATATTGCCTAGTTCAAAACAATATTTATTGATTTTGATTGATTGGATCCCTACTCCCATAACATCCTAATTACCCTGTCAATAAATATTAATTGCTCTAAACTATTGAATTGCAACAACATTTCACCATTCTAAAAGGCACCTAGTAAAGCACCTAGTAAGGCACTGAAATGTTTAAAAACAAGACAAATGGTTCAGCATCTTTATTTGATAGGAAAGAGCTACCTTCCTCACTCTCCTTGCTTGTTCTTTAGCTCATCACCAGAGGAATATGGAAGAGTCTATCCTTGGGATCAACTTAACTCCATCCCAAGCTCTCCACAAAAAGTTACCAGCAACCAAACATTCCTAGGTCACAATAAGAGCAATATGGTTCTGCAAGAAAGAAGTCACACCCAACACCAGCAGGACACAGCCAGGAAGGCTGGCACAAGGCTTATCAGGTTTCCAGTGGACTAGTTTAGTTTTAACCCGTTTACCTACCACTTGTCCAGCACACTACTTTTGGGCCCCATATCCTTAGTTCTTTTTGCTGGATTCCAAGTGCCTGTCCACGGTCAAAAAAGCTCTCACCACACACATTTCCCTGATCCTACATCCAGAGGACTTCCACCCTCTTTGCAATGTTGTTTTCCTCTGTGAAGGGAATCATTTGTTCATTCAACAAACACTTTTAGAGTATCCAATGCATACCTGTTCTAGGCTTTGAACACATGACACTGAAAAAGAAAAAATTCATAGTGAAGGGGGGAGTCAGAAAATATGTAAATATAATGTATGGTGATGCTACCAACAAATATGAAGCGATGCAAGAGCACGAAGGAGGAGGTGCCCTTTCAGACAGTGTTCAGAATGGAGATCTCGCTGACAATGTGACATGTTAGCAGGCAGGGAAGGAGCGAGACAGGAAGCCAAAAAGCTACAAGGGGCAAAAAGTGATCCAGGCAGAGAACAGCAAACCCAAAGTTCCTGAAGCAAAAGTGAGGTTGGCATGGCCAAGAAACAACCAGGAGACCAGTGTGGCCAGAGGGAAGTAACAGTGAGAGAACTGAAGGAGATAAGATCAAAGAGGTAATGAGGGGCCAGTGGCTTTTACTCAGGAGCAGGTGGGAAGCCAAGGGGGATTTCGATAAGAAAAAAGACAGAACCTGGCTTAGGTCCTGAAAGGATCTTTAGGTTTTAAAAGGCTGCTGTTTTGAGAATAGTCTGGGACAGGGGCAGGGAGAAGGTGGCAAGGGTAATAGCAGGAAGACCAGATAGGGGACACTTGGAATAACCCAAGAAAGAGACCGTGGTGGCTTGGAACAGGATGACAGCAGTGGAGTGATGTGAAGTGGTCAGATTCCGGATTTGTTTGGAAGGTGGCACCAATTGGATTTGCTGATGGATTGGACATGGGGTGTGAGACAAAGAAAAACTCAAGGATGACTTTATCTGGGGGGCCTGTGCAACAGGAAAAATGGAGAAAAATCAAGTTTGGGGGTGAAAATCAGAAGTTAATTTTTGTACTTAAGTATGAAATGCCTAGTTAGCCATTCAAAGGGAGGTGTTAAATAGAAGAACCGAGAAAGTGGCCTGCTGGAAGCCACTAAAAACTGTTTCAAGGAGGACGGAATGCTGTTTTTAAATGTTGCTGAGAGAGTAATTAAAATGAGGACTGAGAATGGGCCTTTAGTCTTGGCAATTTATGGATCATTAATGGCCTTTATAAGAACTTTTCCAGTGGAGTGATGGGTGAAAGGCTGATTGGAATAGATTTGAGAGGGAATGGGAAGAGAAAGAAGTGGAGACAGTAAGTAGAGAAAACTCTGCCAAACAGTTTTGATGAAAATGGGAGCAGAGAAGCAGACTCGTAGTTGGAGGGGGATGTGGAGGTTATGGGAGGATTATTTCAAGATGGAAGACACTATAACTTCCTAGCATATTAATGAAAATAATCCAGTAGAGAGGACAAAATTGATGGTGCACAAGAGAAGGAGGGAGATTTCTGGAGCAATATCCCTGATTAGGATTGAGAGGATTTGGTGTGTGTGCGGGCGGTAGTGTTGGAGTGAGCAGGACTGAAGCCATGTTGGGACCTAAAACTACATGGGCTATAAATGATTTTTAAAGGACACAGGGTTTTTTTGTTGGCATGCATTTCTCTGAGTTCCCTCTTTTTCCCATGGTTATGTGATATTTTGAAACTTGGTTGTGGGGCACGATGACATTATTTACATAAATGTAAAGTTGTTTTCCAGCCAGCCTGAAGCTGCAAACTTGCCGACTTGCACATACTGTCCAGACCCTGGGAAACCAAAGATGATATCAGTAAAGCTATGCTGATTCCACCCCTCTAGCAGGACCCTGAGATAACAGCAAGGACGGGAGCAGAAACCAGACAAAGTCTTGGCAAGACTTTGCACCTGGCTCCTTGCACAGAGCCTCCATGGCTCACGTCTCCCTCTCTCCTGCTTTTCTTTTCCCATGTTCCATTCCCTCAACCCCTCTTTAAAAATTCCTCAGTATATCTGAGTCTTTGAAACGGCTTTAGCCAGGCCATTCTCCTTCAGGTTCACCAGAGAGATGGGTTAGCCTAACATCTCTCTGCAGGTCACCAGTATTCCTGAATAAAAGCTGACTTCCATTTTCACCAACATTTGACTTTTGTTTCTGAAAGGGAGGCAGCCAGACCTGTGCCCTGTAATAGTTTGTTGGCTTTAGACAGGAGTTCCAGTGGGGCTCTTAACTTCCCAACAGAATAGATAGGAGTCTGCACCATTTTACATTCCCACCAGCAATGTACAAGAGTTTTTCTCTACATTGTCACCAAAACTTTTCCTTCTTTTTCATTACAGCTAACCTAGTTGATGTTAAGTATTATCACATTATGGTTTTTATTTGCATTTTCCTAATAACTAGTAATGCTGAGCATCTTTTCATGTGCCTTGACCCACTCATCACCTCAACCATCACTGCGGAATCTAAAGAAATGAGGGAGATAAAAGCATCTCCTCAGTAATGTAGGAGACTCTGGGCATCAGGAATCCTGCATTTCTCCTACATCCAGGAAGCACTTGACTCCTCCAAGCAGGAGAAGTTCAGAACTGGTACACTTCACCAATATGGAACCAAACATTCTTAGGTTTTGGTCACAGGCTCTGGCTTATGTCAAAATCAACCTATAACTTCATTTATTTTACTGGTTACCAGAAGTCTCAGGATTTCTTTAAAACCAGCTTGCCTAGAAAGACCCTTAGAAAAGATGCCTCTTCAACCCCTTAATTGGCATAGTTAAACCACCTTTTGTTTGCACAAAACCTCTCCTCAGACACGGGAGAATAAATTTGGGATTTTTGTTTTTCTGGGTTGAATTTAGATGTCACATATTCTCCATGCAGATGAAAACTATCAAGCTAGCAGTTAAACTTAAATGCTCATATGTGATTTATTTGGTAGTGGAGTAAATTACACAACTTGTTTATATCAGCCTTGTCAACAGCAAAATGAAGCCATTTACCAAAAAGCCATATTGATACAAGATGCCACTGTGGCACATGACTGAAATCTGACTGGAAGATATCAAGAAACACCATCTGTGTTATGATTGATGACAATACTAAAGAAAGTGGCTGTTACATTGCTTTGGAAATACTAAATACATTAAGGGCTAAATGCAGCATTTGGTACTGCATTTTATTATCTGAATGCATTTTAAGTCTATCTGCCTCTGAAATGCATTGCAGTTTTGAGGAAAAAAATATTTTTGTTGAATCTGATTTGTTTTGAATGAGGACAATCATGGGAAAGTTAGACATCAGCTTATTACACTTAAACCAACATTCAGAACAGTTTAATTAGAGAATCCTTGCAATTAGACCCTGCAGAAAAGTTACCCTTGACTAAAATGTTTCCATATTTTGTTCCTTATTTTTAAGACCAACTTCATCAGCCATGAATCTACTATGAATCACTGCATTGGAACAAATGTATCTTAAGTTAAAAAGAAAGAGAGCCTCTTATGACTACTGAGGTATCAATTACATTTGGATTTTTGCCTTTTAAAGGAGTTTATCACAATAAGTGTCAACATTTTATACAGAATTAGTAGAATGTCGAATGCCTGCAGAGTATAGAATAAGGACAAATACAAATTCTATATTTAAACTAAATTTTAAGTTGCATTTTTCTTTATTATTTTCATTTCTAATTAAACCATTCAATTCTACCTTTTTCCAGATTTTATTATGTCCACCATTGGAATATGAATTCCAGTTCTTACATGTAGTAAACACAGCTCTTTATAAGACTTGTTTTTTAACATTGAATTTCTGAGTAAATGGCTGCCCTTATACCAAGGTAATAATTATTTCTAATGGTCTGCAAATAAGTGTTTCTTTAATTCTCTCATGGCTTTGCTTTCTCATAGAGTAAGAAAAATTGGAGGGAACAGAATCAAACAGGGTTCTGTGTGATTGTCCCACAACTTCAAACCCACCCTTCCTTTCTCTCCTTTGCTGGTGCCAGGACCTTCAAACCACACTTCTGCCCTGCCAGTGGGCTCCTGTGCCGTGCTGTGCCATAAGACTGCACCAGAGGGAGACTGCAAAGCGGGAGGATAGAAAAAGACTTCCATTCTCTGTTTGCCTCTTCTTTGCTTCTCGTCTGCTTCCAGTTCCTATGAGTGTCACCCCAGCACCTTGGCAATATAGGTACCTTCCTGTAGCAGCAGTTGAATACAGTTTGTGGTTTCTCCAAAACTTGCAGGACCAGCCTCATTACTCTCCCTCAGAGACACCAGCACCAATGGGCCAGAGTCCCCATCTCAGAGGTCTGGGTCTCAGTCCCACAGGGCTTCTCCTTCAAGTGCAGGGACATCATCATTAGTCAAGCTGTACCCCCTTCCCTGAGATCTGAGTTGCAGCTCTGTGGGCTTCTCTTCCAAACTTTTAAGCTTTGGTAATTCCAACTTCTCACCTTTGACCCCCCAGCCATAGGAATGATAGTTGTTCCTGCAGTTGGCACTTTCATGAGATATAAGTGTTTTCTTTTTGCCTTTTCAGTTACCTAAATAGCAATTTAGTTAACAGTTCTCGATGTTAAATTATCTCTGTTACAATAACTAGTATGATTTCTGTCTTGTGAGTGGACATTGACTGTACATGAATTAATACCAGTAATAGTTTCAGGAACCAAAAAAAAAATTTAATGTGATTTAGGGATTGGTTTGATTGTGTCCTTGGGCTTGAAGGCAGAGCTAAACTCCTTGACAATGGAACATGAAATGCTGGTAATCCTTGCACTGGTGTTACAAATAATCAAATTATACCTGTGGTTGGTTATGATAACATTTTTAACAAACTGAGTACTTTGGGGAGGCAAGGGATTGTTCCACTTGATTGTTAAAAAAGTAATGTCAGCTACAAGGACTGTAGTATTGAATTGATTCTTCTGAGTGCACTAGCGTACTTGCAGAATGAAAATTACAAGCTCAGGTCTTTACACACTCAGCTTAAGTTATAGATTACCAGAGAATTTCTTTTATAGCCTTAAAATAATCTCTTATTTCTTATAACCAAAGGACCAATATTGTTGAAAACCAAACACAAAATTTAACTCAGCACGTTGCAGAATTACAATATAAATTGAATTCACAGCCTCTCTAAGTCTCTCACGTAAGTTAGGGCATTGATTGGATAGGAGTGAGACTTGAAACTTAGAATGGGGACATCATCTTGTCTTCAAAAGATGCTGAGAATATAAACCCCGACCCCCCCATCACTCTGAGATTCTCTCACCAGTGGAAGGAGCCAGGCCTTGTATGTCTAAGGAAACTATACATTCCTCCCTTGAATACCCTGTAATAACTTCACCTGACGCAGTTGCCTTACAAGGTTACACTCATTTGCGTGAAGACTTTCCTGAATATTCCTTGTTGCCGCCAGGTTCATAATGAAAATCAGTTCTCATTATACTCAAATTGGGAATGTACATACTCTGATCTGGGAGAAAATGGCTTATAAGAAGTGCAAGATTTGCTAAGTAGTTATATAAACAACGACCCAGAGAAAATGCGTAAGAATGCAAACCAGAAGGTGGAAGATAAACCCCATGAAAATTCAGGGACCCATCACCTCAGTAAATTTTCTGGATCCCAGTATCTAGAATATGTCAAGATATCCCCTCTGAGGAGAAAAATGAGTTGCTGTATCTTGCACCACCTACCACTAAAAAAAAAAGCACAATACTTGGTTCTGGACCTTTTTTAGATTTGGGAAGCAACTTATATCACTTTTCAGTGTGTTACTTCAACTCATTTACCAAATACATATAGGACTGTCAGTTTTGAGTAGAGACCAGAGCAAGAGCTTAAAGCAATCCAAACTGATGTGCAAGGTACTCTTCCAGTTGGGCTTTATGACCGACCCAGCATATACAGAGGTATTCAACTACACAGACAAGGGAAGTAAAATAAAGTGAAGTTACAGGTCAATTTTATTCATGAGCATAGATGCAGAAATTATAAACAAAACTTAGCAAACTGAATCCAGTGGTGTGTAAAATGCAAGCACATAAGTTCTATGAAGGTAGTGATTTTTGATTATTATTTTTTCATTACTCTATCTCAACACTCTAAACACTGTCTGGAGCATAATGGGCATTCAGTATTATTATTTGAATGAATAAAGAACCAAGTTAGGTGTATGCCAAGAATTGAAGGTAAATAATAAATCTAGACATGTATTTCACATTAGCTGATTAAAAAAAACACACATATGATCACTTTAATAGATGCAGAAAAAGCATTTGATAAAATCCATTACCTACTCATTAAAAAAAAAAAAAAACTTCTTGGCAAACAAGAAAACAATTTGAAAATAAAGACAACCTACAATAATAAAGAATAAGGTACTTCGGAATAAATCTAACAAAATTCTATGAGAACTTGGAGAAAATTTTAACAAATTTTTAAAAAGACCTGAATAAGGGAAGAAGTAGTTCCCCAAGCACAATTTTAAAACTAAATATGTTGAGGGTTTTTCTCCCCCTCTACACATCTTTGCCCTGGAGGACTGTTGAGGTTCCCATAAACTTGGAGATAGGTAAATGACCCAGTTTGGTAAAAGTGCATTACAGTCTGTAAACTATACTTAAAAGTCCTCACTGCTCTAAACAAGCCTTCGAAAGCTCCTCGAGGAACGTATGTTATGCTCTTGTCATAGGGACAGATGTTCTGGGGACCCTAAGGTTTTTGCAGCCAGAAATACCAGAAATAGCAATTCATCTGCATGTTATTACTTCTCTTTCTTTCTTCTTCCCCTTTTAAAGGTAAAAAGATCTCCCAAACAAAAAAGGCAAGGGAGGTAACTTTCTAAGTAATCACAACATTTATGCATTAGAAATTCAACCTTACCCATAAGTTCCTGAGCCATAAGTACCATACATACCTTAATAATAATTACTAACATTTATTGGGTTCTGACCATGTTCCAGATCTGTGCTAAGCACTTTGCATGTACCAGTGTACTTCAAACAGCTCGTGGAAAGATTCCTATTATCTTTCAATTCTATTTTTCCATGAAGTTTTTGAAGTACCCTCCTATTATCTCATTGAATCTTCACAATAACTCTTTGAGTAGGTAGTATAATTCTCTTCATTTTATAAAGGCAGAAAATGAGATAAAGGGTTAAGCCAAAGTCACACAACTGGTGTATTACTTTCCTAGAGCTGTTGTAACAAATTACTACAAACTTGGGAGCTTAAAACAACAAAAATTTATTCTCTCACAGTCCTAGTGGCTAGAAGTCCCAAAATCAAGATTTTGGCAGATTTCGTTCCCTCTGGCAACTCTGAGGGAGAATCAGTTCTGTGCCTCTCGCCTGGCTTCTGGTGGCTGCTGGCAACTCTCGGCTTTCTTTGGCCTGGACTGCATAACCCCAATCCCTGCCTCCATTCCAAATGGCCTTTATCTGTGTCTCTGTGTCTTCTTCTTTTCTGCTCCTTGTAAAGACACTCATCACTGGATTTAGGGCCGGCCCGAATCCAGTGATGATCTCATCTCAAGAGCCTTACCTTAGTTACATCTGGGAAGACTTATTCCAAATAAAGTCACATTCTGGAGTTTCAGGTGGACGTATCTTCTGGGGGTCACAAGTCAGCCCACTATAGCTAGTGAGTGGTATAATCAAGAATTCAAACACGGGTCTTTTTGACTTCAGGATCTCAAACTCTTATCCATTATTCTATATTTCACTTCTGACAAAATCTTATATATAGTAGATGTTCAATAAAAAGCTAATGGCTAAATGAAATTTAAAGAATAAATATGACACTCAAACAGTCTCCTGGAGGGTGTTGTACTGGAATTTATTCTATGGTTACTTCTTAAAAGACTACTTCTGAGTAATCACACCGTGTATAGTCACTATTCCTTCTACAAAGATGTCACTAACTTGCTACTTCCTCCTTGTCATTATCCTCTTTGATCCTTCACAATCTGTTGTTTTAACAGCAGAAACCAAAGGCAAATTACAAATTCACTCAGGAAAGAATTAAAGAGAGAGGCGTGGTCCGAGAGCCTCACTAATGACGTGAAATTAGGCAGGACCAGGTTCACTCTCCTTGATCAAAAGGCAAAATCAGCAGTCACAGGCCTCTTTCGTGTTTCTGTTCTTAACTCTCCAGTAAACCTTGAACTGTAACACTAATCCACTTCTCAGGTTTTCCAAGAACTCTCTAGCAGAATTCCTAGAATAGGAAGGTAGCAGGGTCATGGGATTTTCTTTATCATTTAACGCGATTTGAGTCCCCAGGATGTTTCTGAGGTGGTTTGTCTTTGAAGTCTGTGTCCCAGAAGTATAAGGGCATAGAAAAAGAAGAGGAAGGAAAAAACAAGACATCCATCCCAAGTATTTTTTAATTGAAAAATGTGTTTATATGAATGATGAATAAAATATGAGATGAGATTTCCAGTGAACGCTTTCAGCTCTTTATTTTAAAAAGTATTTCTAAAATCTATGTAAAGAAAGACTTAGATAAAACCATTAATCATGTGAGATTACTTCAGTTTTTATGCATTGAGAATGAATGGTGTAGTTCTATAGTCAAAAAGTAAAAACGTTAAAAAGTAAATTCAGTGACTATATGTCATTGTAAACTATCTAATTTTAATATGCCAAATATGATCATGTTCTTAAGTGATGACAACAGAAGAAGGTTTTTTAGATATATTGCATAGAATTAAATTATTCTAAAATTGTCTGAATACCATCCTTACCTCCACAAAAGCAGGGCTGGGGAAAGAAGTGAGGAGCAGAGCTAGGGATTGGTTGGTTGGTTGATTGGTTTTATTCACAATGTCAAACTTTTCAGAAACTTTCTATTTCCAGTTTCCCCACTGGAGAGCAGACAGTGATAGTTAACTTGCTGAGAAGTCAATGCCCATGTATTTCTCAGGACATTTTTGAATTCTAAATGAGGTCATTAATTTCACAAACCCACCACTCCAGAACAGAGAAAATTTGTTATCCATAACTGATATTTTGTGTATGCTGAGCAAGCTTGGGGTCTCATTTAGCCTGAGAGCTTTACTCTTCCTCCTTCTAATCTTCCTTGAATATCCTGGACCCTGGATTGGGCTTCAGTTTAGGTTACCCTAGGTCCAGCTTTCTGTCTGCTCCTGTCACAAAGTGCTATGGTCTTGGGATGGCTTATACCCAAACTCACCCAAATTTCAGCACATCCTATTTTATTTCTCTATAGCATTTGATAATGATGATGACACATTGCTACTTTGACTTCCAGGACACATCCATACCTTAATTTTCCCCAGTCTCTCTGACTACTCATTCTTCTTCATTGAATTCTCTTCCCAAGCCAACTCCTTTAACACTGATGCTCCTGATTCTGTCCAGAGCCCCCTGGCCTTCTCAACCTACTACCATAGGTAATATCATCCAATCCTATGGCTTAAATTAGGTATTGGTAAAATATAGCTCACAGGCCAAATCGGATCTGCTGCCTGTTTTTGTAATTTTATGGCAACACAGCCACCCTCACTTATTCACATATTGTCTGTGGCTATTTTCGTGCTATGACAGCAGAGTTGAGTAGCTAGACAGACCATGTGGTCTGAAAAGCATAAACTATTTACTAACTGGCCCCTTACAGAAAACATTTGTTGACCCTTGGTGTAAACAATCATTTCTGAATTGATGATTCCAACTCCCATCATTGCACTTAGCTCAGTAGGAGACTGGGTAGAAGCAAAAAGTAGGATCAAGGTCAAAAATCAGTGAGTAGGCAGTGGGTCCAGTCCATGACCTAGAAAGCAAGGCTGAGATTAAGCAATCAATGTCTATACCAGGATGCTATTTTAAGTGACTTGGAATATTTCCAGGTTTCTTTTTGGCCCTGATTGAGAGATAATTGTTAAAATTGAGGAAGAAAGTATAGGTGGAAAAACAATTTTAACAGGAATGAAAGTTGGGAAGATAATAAGTTTGACTGTAAAATCTTTTCCTTTGTGGTACCAATGGAACAGTCAGTTTATGTCCAGGAAAGAGTCAGATATATAAGACTGAAACTCAATAGGTAAGTGTGAGAATACAGATTTGGGAGTCATCACTGTTTATGTGATAGCTGAATCCTAGACCAGGAATGAGCTCAACCAGCAAGCATGTGTACAGGTTATTTTAGCAACCTCAGGTAAAGAAGGCCAGAGTAAATTAATATCTTCCTGGTGTAACACTAACTCACTAATTTGGTAAATGCTGATACTGCTTAAGAAAAGAGATAAGGTAATCCACAGAAGGAGACAAGAGAACTGTGCCCTAAGTGCTCAGGGACTTGGATCAAATGCTAAAAGTCTTTGTTGCTGCAGTAGCAACTGTTGCTTTAGCCAACCAACCTTGTAACTCTAGATAGTTTGATAAAAAGATAAGTATATACTTAATGCATGTAGACCATCAGTTTAGATAAATCTCAACATTCATTCTCAATAACACTTGCTTTTATCTGAATTACCTGGATAACTGTTCCTACACCCACTAAATTTTTTTTTCATTAACTTTGTTCTGGCAAATGTAGTTATATTTCAATTAAAATGTTTGTTTACATTTACATGGAATAGCTTTATTTTTTAATGAATTTGTATTTTTTTAAATGATTTTAAATTTACAGTAAAGTTACAAAGATAGTACAGAGAGTTCCTGAATACCCCTCACTGTTTGCCTCAACATTAACATTTTAAGTTACAGTAGTATATTTGTCAAAATTTATAAACCAACACTGGTACAATACTATCACACTCCAGACTTTATTTGGATTTCACCAGTTTTTCCACTAATATTCTTTTTCTGTTCCATGATGCCATATTGTGTTTAGTTGTCGAATCTCCTTAGTCTCCTCTGCTCTGTGACAGTTTCTCAGTCTTCCTTATTTTTCATAACCTTGACAGTTTCAAAGAGTACTGATGAGGTATTTTGTAGAATGTCATTCGATTTGCATTTATATGATGTTTTCTCATGATTAAATTGGGGTTATGGGTCTTGGGGGAAAAATACCATATAGGTGAAGTACGCTTATCACATCATATTTGGGGATGCACAATATCAACAGGACATATGCCTGGTGATGTTAACCTTGATCATTTGGTTAGAGTAGCATTGCCTAGTTTTTCTATAAGTTACTATTTTCCCCTTTTCATATTCTATTCTTTGGAAGCAAGCCAGTAATTTCAGGCCACACTCAAAGGAATTAAGCTCTGTCTCCAGGAGGAAAGAGTATCTACTTACATTACTTAGAATTCTTCTTTAAGGAAGATTTGTCTCTGCTCCTCTGTTTATTTATTTATTCCATCATTTATTTATATCAGTATGGACACTAATGCATATTTATTTTATACTTTGGTTTGTAATCCAGTACCATGCTATTTCCTTGGTTCAAATTGTTCCAGGTTTGTTCATTGGTAGCTCTTCCTGGTTGGTTGCTGTGTCCTTTTGACATGTCCCCATCCTTTATTCTTTTAGCACTTCCTTGTTTTCTGGCACATCTGTATTTTCTTCCCAAGCTCATCTTGTATTTTCTCCCAGGAACTACCCACTTTTAGCTATTCAGAATAAAGAAAACAATTCAGTAGTTGCTTAAAATGTTAAACATATAGTTATCATATGACTCAGCAATTCCATTTCTGAGACAATTGAAAACATATGTTCACACAAAAACTTGTATATAAATGTTCATAGCAGCATTATTATAATAGCCAAAAAGTGAAAACAATCCAAATGTCCATCAACTGATGAACGGATAAACAAAATGCAGTATTCCTATACTATGGAATATCATTCAGCCATAAAAAGGACTGAAATAGTGATACATGCTACAACATGTAAAAACCTTGAAAACATGCTAAGCAGAAGAAGTCTGTCACAAAAGGCCATTATTTTCTGATTTCATTCACATATAATGTTCAGAATAGGCACAGGAAGTAGATTAATAATTGCCAGAGCTGGGGGGTAGGGGTGGGGGGAATGGGAGTGACTGCTAATAGGTACAGGGTTTCTTTGGGGATGACAAAAATATTCTAAAATTAGATAGTGGTGATAGTGGCACAACTCTGCAAATATGCTAAGAAGCACTGCATTGTATACTCTAAAAGGACCAATTTTTTTTTTTTTTCCTTTTTGTCTTTTTTCATGTCCGGCAACGGATCGCAACCCTCAGTGTCGCGCCCGTACCGGACCGGACCGGCAATGGGATCGCAACCCTCGGTGCTGCGCCCGCACCTCGCTCAGCCAGTGAGCGGGAACCGGTCTGTATTGTGGGATCCGAACCCTCAGCGGGAGCGCCGCCGTGCTCCCAAGCGGCGCACTGTAGCAGTGCGCCACCGGGCCGGCCCAAAAAAGGACCAATTTTTTGAAATATTAACGATATCTAAATAAAGCTCTTATAAAAAGGAAAAAATAAAGTAATTTATGTGATTGTCCTTTGGATGTCTAAAGGTCTTAATTAATATTATAAGTGTTCTATACCTGCCAGCTGCCAAATATATATATAAATGTTCTTATATTTTCAAGTAAATAAATCTTTAAAATACTGAATGAATATGGCAATCATGATAGCTAGTATTAAGCAACACCCACTATACACCAAGATGTACCACATGAAATTGCTATTTTAATATCTCTTAGCTTTAAAAAGTGGCAATTTCATACAGTTCAATCTAACGCAAGTTTAGAACCTTGAATGTACATAATTTTAAACACCAAAAATGTCCCACCAGCTAGGAAACACGTTCAAAGACATCAAATTGCCTAAAGTCATACAATGAGCACCTGGAAGAGCTGGAACTCAGACACAAATCTGTCTACTACAAATGCTGAACTCATTCTGCTGGTCCACATGGGCTCCCATAGCAAATAAGGCTCATGAATTTTACAGGTAATGATTATAAGCATTATTTTCTTGAAAAGTAGCCATATACAAGTATACTTGTTTTTAAAGGGGGAAGAAAGAATTGGACCAGTTCCAACCTGGAAACGTCTCTTGGTAAAGCTAACATCAGAGCTAGTATCCTCTGGTTTAGACTCTTCATTTAGGGTGTCTCTATATCTCTCACATTGCTAACAACCCTGTCATCTCTAGGTAGCCAGGATTTCCCACCTATAAATCTTTGCCTGTTTTCCATAACAGAGTGAAAGAGGGAACCTCAAAACTTTATCCAAAACAGAAACAATGATGCACAGGTTGGCTAAGACTGTTAAATTTGCAATAGCAAACTGCTTTTAATCTTACTTTACTCGTTTCTAATTTTATCTCAGGGTTTTTCTACCCTAATCTGGTCTTGCCAAAAATTCTCAGAGTTTGATAAATGAGTGCAAGTATGTTAATGACTAGAATTTTTTTCTCCTCTGTCCCTTGCCAGTTTCCTCTCTCATTGATGCTTTCTTATCGTCTATGCCTATTTCCTCCAATTTTCTCCACTAAGATTTAGCACAAGCCTCTTGTTAGTGTTAGTTGCATTAAATGTCCTATAAATGCTATGAAAACTAAAGTTCAGACCATATCACCAAATGCATAGAGAAGAGTTGGGGCTTTTTGTTTGTTTTTGTTGTTGTTTGTTTTAGGGGGTTTTCTTTGGCATTTTGGGGGGGGGGGAAATACATGGCCTTAAAGAATACAGAGTAAGAATGTGTGGATTTGGAAGAAGATAGAAAGGAAATAACACCCAACATCCCAACCCTGCTTTATTTTTCACCTTAGAACCTAACACCATCTGGCATAATATTTCTTTATTTTCTTTCCCCCACATTCAAATAAAATCCCCATGAGGGCAGGGTTGTTTGTTCCCTCCTGTATCCCCAGTGTTTAGAATAGAGCCTGGTCTATAGGAGCCTCTCAGTAAATATTTATCAAATAAACAAATGAATTAATAACAACAAAAGCTGACACAAAATAAACAATAATGTTAAAGAGATTAATATACCTTTTTCCCAAAAAATTTTCTTTAAAGTTATTGCAATATTGTACTTAGCAGCAAATAAAAATCAAAGAAAAAAATGCTTCTTATTCCTTCTGAAAATAAGTTCTAATGTTGACAGCCTTTGTGAGAGTAGCTGACTGGTCTGAAATATGAGAGGAGAGGAGAGATTAAACGATTTACTTAGGGGATAGAAGCAGGCATTGGGGCCCCTGGGCAGATGACTGATGAAGGGGAGGCCAAGGAAAAAGAAGCTCATTTCACAAAAGCATGGAATGTTTTCTTTTTTCCTCCTCCCTCTCTTTCTTTGAAGCATAGCTGATTTCTCTGTCTTCAAATTAATTGTGATAGTTAGAAAAGACATTGATTAAGAACAAATTCTGTTTAAAACAGTACGAGTAGTTTGTAGACCTGTTTGAAGAAACAGGTAGCCTTTGGCTGGGGGAAGATGTGATTCTGAAAGGCCAAGGAAATCACGCTATATATTCAGAGCCAATTAGATTCACTGAATGTCCCAAATCTAGCAATCTCTTGCTAAATAATCAGCTTTTTTGCTAAACAGACTCACTGCCACTTAAAGACAAACTCCTTACTGTTATAAGAACTTTTTTTTATAACCCGTCATTCACCAAAAAATGAAAAAGGCAATTTCAAGAATTTATTTTCAAAAAATAAAAAGTCAATTTCAAGAATCACCTTGGCTGTCACCCGATCTCATAAATCTTTCCAAATCCCTTTAGAGCCAGCCTGAGAGCACAGCACCGCACAATTTAGGATACGTCAGCTACACCTGTTGCCTATAAAATGTGGTTTATTACAACAAATACAATTGTAAGCCAATATGCCCCAATGCTACTTTTATGGTGAAAAGCAAGCATCCCTGACTCTTTGATTTGATCCCTAATGTTATCGTAAACAACACACAGCATGAACGCCGTTGATTCTGTGGATCATAAACTGTACTTTTATGAATCATAGCTTCCCTAAGATAAACCATATTACCCACAAAATAATTAAAAAGTAAACAAAGCTGTAACAATATGATCTCTTAAAAAGATTTGTGTTTTTTCTCAAATAAGAATACAAGATCTCTCCGACATAAGTGTCCTGACCAGATTACAAATCTACGAATTATATCCTGACTGCATAAATCTACCCCCTTTCATTTCAAAGGAATGAATTATACTCATCTCATCTTAAATGCTTTGGAGATTTGCTCTGCACAGTTAAATAGCTGCCATTCTTCTCCCTAGATAGTAATAATAACTTACATTTGTGTAACTCTTCACAGTTTGAAAATTTCTTATACATAAAATTTTTTACTTTAATCCATGATGGAATACCTATGAAATATGAGTCCCAGTTTTATGGATGAGAAATTTGAGGTGCAGAGTAGTTAAGCAACTTGTAAAAAGTCAGACAGTGACCATTCTCTTATCCATTTCAGCCTGACAGTGATATCCTTTAGCAGTAGCTTTAGCCCTTTTGGGTTTCTGACCAAGGTAGACAGTATACATGCATTAGGAACCCCAGGTACTAGCTAGTAGGCACTCAGAGTTGGTCTTGCTGCAGACCTGAGTCAGTTAGTCCTGAGCATTCTGATACCCTCTGATCTGCTGCTGTTCCCTAACCTCTCCTTCAGCCCTTCCCCAATAACTGGTTTATGTCTTAGTTCTCCCACTGGCACTGAAGCTGTAGTTAGAGCCCACTCCCTCTTATCTTGGCTTAAGACCTGACAACATACCTAGCCTCTGCCAGCTCTTTAGGAACTGGACCTGGCACCCATGGTACTGACTGGATATTTACCTCAAACCCATAGAATTCTTTTACAACTACGAGATGATGAGGCCAATACTCATCTGCACAGAGCATGACACTCTCTGCAGAATCCCACCAATGTGCTCTGGATACCAGATAAGACCTAGTCCAGATGAAGTCTATGCAAAGAGGCCAGCCACATAAACAGCTCTTAGAGAGCTAGCTTCTACTGTACAACACTGAACAAGTTTAACTTGTTTAAAAGTTAATTATCAAAACCCAGACTTGCTTTCAGTCATTTGTTGGCTGGCCCAAAATAAGCAAGCACATAAAAGAACGCCATGTTCTTGAGAGATCATCATCTACTGGGATACTACAGACATACATTCTTGTATATAGAAAAGGAAAATCCTCTGTATTAGTTAGGATTTTTTTTTCCTCCCCTTTTCTTTCTCTTTTTTATTCTTTTTTTTTTCTTTCTTCTTTTTTTGGCTTCCATCTGCCATCCATTTTCTTAATTATTATTCAGCTGTAGAATTAGAAAACTCAAATTAATAGTAGCCAAAACACAAAATATGTTTTGCTACTAAAAGCTCAGAACTGGGGTTACAGAGCTGGTATAAAATCCATAAGGATTTCCTAAGAAACCTAAACTCCTTCCTGCTTTCCATTGTACCATCCTTAATGCATGGCACTTGTTCATCTGGACCAAAATGATTGCTTGGGCCCCAGACAACACTTCCATAGTCCACTCAGTAGCCAGAAAGAAAAGGGCAAGAAGAGTGTACCTCAACCCTTTAAAGACTTCCCAGAAGTCACATATGACACTTCCATTTATATCCCATTGGCTAAAATTTAGATACATGGTCATATCTAGGTGCAAAGGGGACCACGATTTAGTTTTTATTGTAGGTAACAATGTGCCTCCCTGAAAATTGGGGTTCTACTACTATATAATAAAAGATAAATGAATACTGAAAGGCAACTGTAAGGTTTCTGTCATAAGTTCTTTCCTTAAACCACTGTTGAGACTCTTCCCAAAGCAAGGAGATTACTTTCCTCCAGGACTCCATGACTTACCCTAATATTTCTGTCTTCACCTAAATCGTGAACCCTGGGATCCAGACAATAAATTGCAAATGCAACTTGGTGCCCAGCTGGCTGCAAAAAAAAAATCCCCTGAGGAATTTATTTAAAATGCAGGTTCTTGGGCCTAAAACTTTGAGATTCTGATTCAGTGAGTCTGAGAAAGACTCCTAGAATATACTTACAATATATTTATAATATATTTGTTTTTATATACTTCAATAAAAAAAGTGTTCTTAATGTTAAAAAATGTTTCTAGATGGTTCTGTGCACATCAAGCTACGAGAGCAGACTGCAGGGAAAGAGGCTTGACCAGGGCTTGATTCTACCCAGTTCCTGAAGTCAGAACCTCTACCTATGCTATGTCCCCTGGCTAGACTGCCATTATTTTTTACAGCATCTTTACTGAAGGAAGCATTTGTTTGTTCACCTAACAACAACTGAATCTGGGTTTGGGACAAATGATAAGAGGGTTATCCATGATTTTTTTAGAAAAAAATCTAAATTCATCCAACCCCCTTTTTTTTGTTTATATTTTCCTCTTGGTTTTCTTGGTTTTTATTCATTTCCCCCTTTCTCTACTGTCTTCTCCCCTTGCTTTCCTGGGTCCACTTACCGCTGGGAGAGAAACTAGCAGTCGTCATAAAAAGCGGTAGAAGTAAGGGAGAGGTCAGATGGATAGAAAGACTGGAAGTGTGAAAAAAGAGATCCTGTCCACCTATGTCAGCCCAGCTCTGCCTATGAGGGAGATTAATGCAACTCTTCTTGCTGCATGAAATGACCAGAAAATACACCAGGGTAGGGCATTAAATCAGGAATTCTGGGCTCTTATTCCTACTTGAAGTGGCAAAGGAGGCACTCTAAGAAGATACAACTCACCATAGTGTTGTATTGGAGTAAAAAATATTAGAAAATCTTCTATAATAGCTATATACTGAGCATAGAAAAAGTTATCTCACATTCCACCAAGCCTTGCTTTTCCCATTAAAAATTATGGGTGGAGAGGTTTTGAAATATTTGCCTATTTTATCAACCCCAAATAAAACATTCACTGCAGTCATAACAGTTTTTACCTTAGATCCATTTTGAAATGTTTGCTGATGGTGTAAACATTCTCCCTTCAAAATGTTCTTGCTTTTAAAACAAGGCCAAATGAAACAATTTTCTGTGCATATAGAACATTTTATTTGGAAAATCCTTGCGGATGTACGCAGGGCTGGGTAATATCAAGAAACATATTTAATCAAACATCCCTGAGAGAACAGCTTAGTGCCATTAGCCTCATTACACAGATAAGAACACCGAGATCTAAATAGGTTAACTAGAGGTTGCAGAATGTTTCCTAACAGCAGATTACTCTAAAAATATAATGTGTACAGAAAGAAAAATGTGATTTTGTAGGAAAAAGACTAGGGAAAACAACCCAGAGCCTAGGAGAATTTATATTTTTGTTTTGAAGGCTTTCATAGCTAATGTCAAAGAATACATTGTTCTCCTGAGCCATGTACAATTTTCTCATCCAGTATTTTGGGGAATTATGCTACTTTATCTCCAGAATTCAAGCAAGTCAGATGTATATCCATGGCTTTCCTCTGTGAAGTACAAAGTACTAAGAAAATTCTTGTTATATTATTTCTATCAATATTGTGCATAATCAGCACATTACTGATGGTACCATGTCCCATACAAACGTAATAAATAAATTGCAGGAACATATTAACTCTGGTTTCTTTATTCATGAAGTATTTACTAAGTGACAAGTCAGGATCGGTCAATGTGCTAAGCCTGGAGATATAATGATAAATAAGATACCCCTTACCTTCCAATAGCTTAGTATGTAGAGAAGAAAAACAAAGTGTAATCAAATAATTGAGATAAAATTATTATTTAAATTAGAAGTATGTACAAAGTACCCTGGAAGCACAGAGAAGAGTGCAATATGCTCTGCCTGGAGAAAACAGCAAAATAATTAAAGGATGTGATATTTCAGCACCATCTTAAAGCAAAACAAGGCAACAAGTTGAAAGGCACTCCTCTCAGGTAGAGGTGTACAGGAAGGGCAGAAAAGTACAAAGAGCATATTATGTGACCTGAGTGTGTGTGGAATACAGGTGAGAAATGAAGATGGGAAAATTGAATGAAATGGGCTTGGGAAGAGCTACATTCCATCATCAATGAGGAATCAATGAAGATTCTAAAACAGAGAAGGGACATGATCGTATATGGATTTTGAAAAGACAAATCTGTGTGGAGAATGGACTGAAGGGGGAAACAATGGAGGTAAATGGGGCCAGTTAGGAAATCCTGAGACCATGCAGTAGTCCAGGACAGAGGTGATGAAGACCCAAACCACCACAATGGCAGTGATGGTAGAGGGAGCCAACAGACTCAAAAGAAATTTGGGTGGTAGAATCAACAAGATTCAGGGACCAATACTGGGGGTGGTGAATTGGGTACTACATGATGCTGGTGTCATTATCTCAGTTAGGACCACGAAAGAGCAGGTTTGGGAGATGACATGGCATTTTACATGTGTATGATTTTCTTTCTGAGTAAATAAAGTACAGGAAATATAAATAAATTTTTATTGATTGTCTTGCAATACCTTGCCATTACGATCTTGAAATGAAGAGCTTTCCAATTCCATCAGCAATGTGTAAGTTTATGAGTTCAGTGATGGTTTGGGGGAGGGCTTTCCTTTTGCTCACCTTAAGAGGGAGAGGATTTCCTCTTCATCCCCAAACATCAGCCTTGCGGACCTAGTACTTCATTTTATCAAGCATGCTGGGAAGTCAGGTTAGCGAGTGGCACGTAAAATGGAAACTTAAAAGAACAACTCAAGATATGCCTTTCCATCTTTGGATTCCCAGCTCCTTCTACAGGATACAGCACATAAACCGTGCTCATATTTAATAAGCAAATAAAGCTTTTTTTAAAATCTCATTAGCATCTTCAAAGATTTGAGTGTAATAAGTCAGTGTGGGAGGTGCTAGTACTGACCAGTAGAAGCAATTAATGACATAGATTTCGAGATATGGTATTACAATTCGGGATATGCCTTCAAAAACAAAGGCTCTTAATATACTAACCTTGTTAGTGACATTGGCCATGGAAGGGTTTAACCACAGATGTCCCTGAATAACCATGATCATGTTTAATAATCCGACCCAGAAGTTGCTGTTTTACCCTTGTTTCTGCTTAACGGAAAACCGGTTTTCAGTTCAGACCCCAATAAGGAATTATTCTACCCACCCCCACAATGCAGCAGATCACAGCAGCTTGCCAGAGCAATCAGATTAAAGACAGAAAAAATAGAGCCGCACAGAGAAGAAAACTATTCCCAAGTAATAACTAATAAGTAATAGAAAGCATTTTATAGATCATAATGAAAAGAAGAAAATTCAATTTACTTATCATTAAAGTGACATACTTAAACACTGAGCAATCACATAAGCAAAAATTGAGATTTTTTAGCAAATGATGAGAGTTCAATTCTAGGATAGAGCCATTTTAATTGCTCATTTGATTAAAATTTTAAAATCAAATGGCACACATGCTGACTTCTGCCACTCAGGCCATTCAAAGCCTGCTCTAATTAATGCATTCTAATACTTACCTACCTGTAGATTTCAATTACCTTCACAGGTATAATCTCATATGTAAGGATGCAAATGTGGTCTCTCCTTTAAGGGGAAATTCTCTATTCCCTCAAAAATTCAAATTCATCAGTTTGTTAGTCATTATCTCAATCTTAGACCTGCTTCCCTTCTCAAACTGCAGATCTGGGTTTCTCAGTTCATTATTTTGTTCAAGGAGCAAAAGGATTCAAGTACAATTAGAAATTTATTGATTATTGTCACGTTATTTACCTCGTGGCAAAATCTGTCAAGAATAGCATAAATCTATAAACCTTTTATTGACTTTATTTTGCATCAGTTTGAGAAACAAAAGCTGTATGGAAATGCAACATGAACACAATTCCAATTATTTTTTTTTTTTAAAAGATGACCGGTAGGGCCGGCCCGGTGGCGCACTGGATAATGCGCCGCTTGGGAAGCGCGGCAGCGCTCCCGTCCGAGGGTTCGGATCCCACATACAGACCGGCTCCCGCTCACTGGCTGAGCGAGGCGCGGGAGCAACACCGAGGCTTGTGATCCCGTTGCCGGTCCCCGGTCCGGTACGGGGGCAACACTGAGGGTTGCGACCCGTTGCCGGACACGGAAAAAAAAAAAAAAAAAAAAAGATGACCGGTAAGGGGATCTTAACCCTCGACTTGGTGTTGTCAGCACCACGCTCAGCCAGTGAGCGAACCGGCCATCCCTATATGGGATCCGAACCTGTGGCCTTGGTGTTATCAGCACTGCACTCTACCGAGTGAGCCACAGGCCGGCCCACACAATTCCAATTATTAACCTCATATGTAACATGCATTTTAATACTACTGGTCAAATGGAAAGTCCCTTTTTAGTTTAGACAAAAGCATTCAACTTATATTTCAGTTATTTGAATTCATGGTCTCTATTCTCTGTCCCACACATAATAAGACAAAAATATCCTCAAATGCTAATGATATTTTTGTTTCGTTTTGTTTTATATTTTTATTTGTACATCTTACTTAACTGTACCTAGTACCTAATTATCTTCAAGGAAAAAAATGGCTTCATACAAGTCTTTGAAGCAAAAATTATCTTTAAAATGTCCTCTAAAAGATAATTGTCTCATATTTCCCAATTTCAGATAAAACATTAATCCATTTAGTAACTTGAATTATATTGTGAGTTCATCAGAAAGCCATTTTGTTAAAAAAAAAAATTCATGGGAACATTATTGAGATTTTTCTTAGCCAAAATCATTTCAGTCAGTTTTGATGGGTAAAACTAGGAATTCAATCATATATTTGTTCATGGGACAAAGAGGGTATACTCTGTCCTGAAGAAAACTTTTTCTCTGAAGGTTGCTTTTCATATTAAGTCACTACCATCAGCAGCTTTTTCTGCAACTTGCCTGTTTTTCCTAGCTACAGACTGCAACAAATGCATTTCAGGTAAACTGACGTTTCTAGGTAATTAAGCTCTTACTATCATAAATTATTAGTTTTCAGCATAAATTCCATTTATCGAATGTGACTTTAAATATGCCTTTTTAAAAATAGCTTGTCCCATTTCAAATTAATAATGTCATTGCAAACCACTTCCAGGGTTATAGGGAGACCAAAGCAGGGAGACAGCCACAAACATAAGTGATTTAACCTTTTAGAAAGAGATCATGATCAGGTTCAATATTACACCCACTCATACTTACATCTGTTTTAGGTAATCATATGCTAAAGGATTAAGCTCACAGATTTTACTTTATGAATACACGCAGAATGATTTTGATATTTTTAGTTAGATATTTGATTTGGAGGAAGGAATAAATAACGAGCATTCCTAATAAGTTTCAGTTAAAGAAGAAATTATCTTTCCTGGAAAAGTAGAGTATGGTAAAAGGAAATGGTTATTATCCTCATTTCAGACTATTCCTAGATATGTCTTACCTGAGAACTTTGGAGAGTGGGATTAGAAGGAAGAAAGGAATGCACCAAGACTTTGTCCAAGAGAAATAGGAGCCTAGTTATTTCATCTGGAAATGGAGTCATTTTACAGTCATTTAGGCCTCTAGACACAGAATGCTGTGCAGTCTGCATCTTTGTTCTCGGTGACAAGGCAGAGCCCTGTGTTCATCAGGAGGAGGGGGGCTTCTGTAACTCAGCTCCCTGAACAAAAAGAAGCCATTTACGGCTCAGAGTTTACTTAATGCATGTAACTTTCCAGTAGTCTCTTTGCTCTCACTGAGCTGTGACATGTACTGAAATTACATGAAGTCTATTATCTCTTATTACAAGATGTTTAGATAATTAGCAATTTGGGATTATAAGTCCCAGCTCAAAAATATCATTTGGATTCAGTCAACAAAAAAATACACCTATGCATTGCTTCCTATAAAAAAAATAGATTGTGTTAAATCTCACATTTTAAAGGGTTTCTGAACCCATGCATTTGGGACCCTTGCATCACTAATGCTTTCTTCTTTTCTAACTTGGTATTCGTTCCATCTTACATTTATTTAGACATTCATTCAATAGGTACTTGTTGAACCCTTATTATATGCATAGTTCTATATGAATACTGTAAGGCATTCAAAAGAAGTATGAGAAAAGGTATGCTCATCAAATATTTAGATGACATAAGACAAAATAAGATTTATCACCAAAGTGAGTGAGAAAAGGAGTTCAGAAGAGAAAGGTATCCATGTGGACAGTAATAGTCTAAAGTAGCTTCATTTTAGAGTCATCTTAAAGCAGAAATTGTCAAGTAGCTCTCTTCCACAACCCCTCTTTCAGCATCCCTAAGTCCAGGTACCCACTGTCCTCATGTGACCATCCCCCATTCGTCCCATAGCCATATACTAATACATCAACAGTTGGCTCAGGAAACCCCACTATGGACTTTTCCTCCCAATCAGGCCACATGAGATCTTTTCTCCCCTCTCCTTTTCCTATAGCTTATCCAATCTTACCTACATAGTAGAATATCTTCCTCTATCTCATTTTCTACTAGGAAACTCGTATAGTAATTAAAGGTGTAACTTTCTTATATACCATATACTTTCAGGACTAATTCAAAGAAATGGTTTGGCAATGGTAATATTGTACACCAACTTAGGTAGGGTGATGGTAGTAATATTTTTGACTAGAAGGTCAAGCTATGTAGCCACATGTTCTGTCAATGCAATAGACCAGCCCATGATGACAATCTCTGTTTTAAATTGGCTTCCTTTAAAATAAGGATAGATGAGATGTTGATTGCAATAGATGGGGTGTTGATTGCAAAAAGTTCACATGGAGAGTACTCTCAGGAGATACAACTTTAGGGAAGTGAGGAATGCAGTTGGGAACAGAGGAGCTGACCCTTAAAGCTGGTGCAATTGACTTCATCCAATCCTAAAAGGTGCTCTGAAGCTGAGATGACCCCTCAAAGTTGCCCCAAATTGAGGGAAGGGGCTGGGCCTTTCATCCTCTTATCAGTCAGTCATTGGCCATAAGCTGCCTCTTAGAGGGAGTGGTTCCTTGGTCTAGGCAGTTCTCTGTGGCAGAGAGCAATTTCCAAGAAGAAAAACAATGTGAGCTGACTGCAGCCAATATGTCCATCACCTGGGGGATGGAAGTGTTATTCCGGAAGAGAGAATCTGAGAGGGGATCAGAGTATGGGGGCAAGATCAAGGGAACGCCTATCAGGATTAGGTTGCCCTTAATTCCCAAGTTATTTTTAAGAGGATGTTAATATTATTCCCTTACGCCTAGACTACATTTATATTCTGTATAAACTAAGTTTGATGACTCAAGATGGTTGTCGCAATCACCTTAACAGGGCTTCTAGGTAATGGTAACATAGTTCAGTGGACTTCCCAGATAGCCCAGATGATGCCATCAGGTTCTGGATGGGGGACATCCTTCTTGAGGGACACAGTGAACACTTAATTTGAGGCTGCTATGTCATAACTGCAAAAATACTAGCATACAACAAGTTCCGGCTTTTAACTTAAATTCATGCTTTTTCAGCTGCTGTCATACACTCAGAAGAAAATTATATTTTGAACTGAAACTCTACCCTTGAAATGAGGCAAGAAGTTTGCTCTTTATGGAATCTACACATGTACACACATGGAGGCACAATAGCCTTCTGACTAAACATGATTTTGCAAACTCTTGATTCCTCAAGTAATTAAAGACAGGATTTCATGCTTTTAATTCAGTACACAGTCTAAATTCTAGTTTCTCACACTGTATTTCTAAAGGGGAATATCATGAAGAGAAAGAGGTCCTCATTTTAGAACAGGTAATTTAACATGGTGCGGTTTCATTTGAAATATGCAGACTCTACCTTCTGCCAAAAATAATTGGTGTTGGATTCAAAACATATCCCACTGGGCCAAAAATTGTATCCTCTGATTATCCAGTCTAAATTTATGATAGCCTCAGTCAAGTCTCTAATCTGTTTAGACGTACTCTTTCTTGAATCATTGTACTTGTGACAGATATTCAAAGTTATCTGGAATTTCTTAACATCATTTTGAAATTTAATTTGTACCCCTCAAAATATCAATTATATCATATCATGAGCTCTTTGGCCAGCTTAAAGCTGGATGACTTTGGCATTATAACTCAGGAAGTTGAAAAGCTGTGGGGGATGGCTGGGTCCCCATAAGTATGAAGCATACAAGTCATAAAAATTGGCTTCATTCAAAGGGTCTGATAATTCAATTAATCTAACTGGCAATTGTATTAAGACTGTTGCTAATTCCCTGAAAAGGAGTAAAAAATTTCCCAGTAACTAATCTCTAAAGGTATATTTGATGACTCTTCCAGGAACGATTATTTTATTCAGACAAATCTACACTACCATATCACAGTTAAAGGACTAGGCCCAATGCTTTATGAGACCAAAACTAAACAGCCACATGTTTGTTGCATTATCCACTGATTTGGGGGGACAAGTGCTTATGAAAATATTGTTGAACCTCATTAGCAGAAGCGAACTTATTTCTCCAAGGTTGTGTGTACAAACATGCAGGGAAACCTTGTAATAAACGTGTTTATTAGAGCTAAAGGAAAATTAGAGGTTGGATTCACATCTCTCTCCTTGTGTAGATTTGACTGAAATCAAATCCAGGGGTGGGGGCAGTGGAAGAATGTAGGAAAGATTAGATGGTTTGAGAATAATTTATCCTTCCCAGTTTAATTTGAAATACTAATAAGGACAGCTCCTTTTGTCTTTTCTCTTTGAGCTTTTAAAAGGCAGGATGTTCATAACAATGCTTAATACTTAAATAACACCTTTCTTCTTCAAAGAGTTTTAAATACTGTAACTACCTATTAGAATCTGTTCCTACCAGGGCAGGAGCGCCCCTTACCTCAAACCCAACTAGATTGTTAAATGTCACATGTTAAAATACAGTGAGAGTGGAAAATAGGGAGAAAATAATTGGTCCACAATCATCCTGAACCATGTACAGTGACTTGTTAAAATCCTGAGTCCTTTTATATCCTTTAAGATCTACTATATTTTTAAATAAAATTTAATATTTTTCTCTTATTACAGAAGAAATATGTGTTCATTTTTTAAAGAAACTTAGAAAATAAAGGCAAGCAAAAAACAATTTAGTGAATTACTAATCCACTTTATAGGCTGTGACAGTGGCATCGTAACCTTTATCAGTTCTTTGTTTTAAAGAGTGCAATGTCACAGTGAAATACTGGAATATTAAAACTGAAAGCATAACTAGAGAAATACAATGAATCTACAAAGGAACGAGAAATAGCAAGGTACATTTAAATCATGCAACTTGATTTTTAAAAAAATTAAAGTCATCTATTCTTAACCAAGATGGTTTGGTTTCAATTTTAGCAGCCTAAATATTCACTAGAATGTGTTAACCAGGTTTTGCTATTATTTTCCCTCTGAATCTTCCTGTTCTTTATTCATGTATTTATTCATTCAGCAACTATTGACTGAGAATATGATGTGTAAACCAGCCTTGTGCTAAGACCCGAAGAAGGTACTTAAACAAACAGAAAAGCCTAAGAACCCAATTCCTTGTTCTCTGAGTTGGACTCATCTAATTTCTAACATTATAAAAAACTAACACTAATATATGAAATATTTAAATAAGTACTTGGAAAATAAATGCCTTTAAAGATCTCAAACTTCTCATTTTATTTATAAATGCAACATTTCACAACAGATTCTAGATCAAGTTAATTTAAGGACTCACTTTACATGCTTCTTGAACCTTCTACTCTCTTGAGAAGCTAATTATGATACCTCATTTATAGTACTTCATATAATGTAAATTTTGTCACAAGAGAAACACTGTTTAAATGATGGGGTAGGGAAAAAAATCTTAAAGGGCATAATAGGTAAAGAGTTCCTAGTTCAATGAACTCCTTTGAAACAAGACATTTTCCCTTGTTGTGTGCCTGTAGGAATCCCTCCCTACCTTCAAGGATCAAATGGATACTACCCTGCCCAGGAACTTTCTGAGTCACACTGGCCTACAGTGACTATCTCCCATATTTAAAGTCCTATGGCACTTGTACATGTATTGTATATAAGGCATGCATATAAAACAGATGTCTTATTGGTTATCTTGCTGTCTGAATGTATTTGTCCTCCCAAGCTAAATAATAAATAAAAATAAACAAACAAACAAAAAATAAAAGCTTTGAGGGAAAACTATATCCCTTACATTTCATTATATTTTCTTAAAATGCCTCTCAAGCCACAGTTGTTGTACAACTTCAGGGCATTCCATTTACATAAAATCCAAATAAGTTGCAATGTAGTAGCCTGGTGATTTGCACAGTGATGACTATGTATTTTAGCACATGTTCTTTTTAAAACTACATTAACTCCTGTATTCCTTAGTCGATATCCCCTTTTTTCTTAAACATATTGATAATTTTGTGGCTTCCTGTGTTTAACAGTGGAAAGGTTTTAAGAAGGTCACTTGTAAAATTGGTGAAACAAGACAAAAACCCTGGCATGGGATACCCTCATCCCAGGTAGACTCTAGATACCACATAAGAGAGCTACCCTAAAACTGCAGCCTTAGAAGTAGGTACCTTAGATAGGTAGGACCACTATCCCAAGAGAGGGAAATGGTGAGAATTCAAGTTCTTTTTCTCCCCCAACAACAATCATTTTATTATATATCATGATGTTGTAAGTCAAGGCTCAGCTGAATGATTCTTTTGTTCCATGTATTGTTGACAGAGATCATTTGGTGGAATTTCACTGACCAAGGGGCTGGCCTGGAGGGTCCATGATGGCTTCAATTATTGCCTGGTGCCTTGGTGGGGATGGCTGGAAGGCTAGGCTCAGGCAGGACATGTACCTATATGTGGCCTTTGCAGCATAGTGGTCCCATAAGACATTACTATGGCAGCTCAGAGCTCCCAAAGAGCATAGTCCAAGAGCTCAAGTTCTTTCTCATGACTTAAAATCCTATTCTTTGCTTTATCCTCTCAAAGTGCCACTTAATTAAATAACATTCTTAGGGAAAAAAATACTTTCTTATAAGAATGTTCTTACTATTATACTTTACTTTTTTCGAAGGTATTACTGTTATTTTTTGGTATTGTAAAGATCATACATCTATAGTCATATAGAAAATGCAGGTGATATATATGAAATTATAAGACACAAAGTAAAAACCTTTTAAACCCCACCACTGTTAATTACTGGAGGCTATAGTAAACAACTTCTTAAGCAGCGGCACATATATATAAATATATATTTATGTATATACATACATGACTTTTATAAATGGGACATTAACATATGTGCTACTTTATAACCATTTTTCACTTAAAAATATGTTGTAGAACTCTTTTGATGCCAACAAATATAGATATACAGCATACTTTTTAATATTTGTGTATTATATCGTTATGTAACATAAAATAATTTATCTAATCAATGCCCTATTTACAGATAAAAGATACTTCTACTTTTAATAAAATATTTTTTGGCATCAACTATTTCAAAGAAAGAAATATAACCATTTATTTTATTTTATCAAATGCTATACAGCAACTCAAGGGGGAAGTTTTAAGCAAGTAAGTTTAGGGATGGAGAAGTCAGATAATATATGCTTCTTGTTTATTTTGGTCAAATAAACAGCCAAGTAATGGCCAGTTCTTTAGTCTGTTTTTTGCTTCACAAACATGGGTTAGCCTATGTTAACACTAACATAGGTTAACTAATACCCTAGTCCAACGACTGAGGCTGGATATGAGGCCGGATAACTGTCAATCAAGGATTGCACTCTACTGCAAAAACTTGAGAGAGAGAGAGAGAGAGAAGAAGGAGGAGGAGGAGGACATGGAGGAGGAGGAGGAGGAGAGAAAGGAAGGAAGGAAGGATGAAAGAATGGGAAGGAAGGCAGCTGACATAAATTAGGGTTTCATTTTTGTCTGGTTACAAGAAATGTGGAAGTAGAAAATCCAGGGTTGGTCAGTGGCTCTACAATGTAATCAGGACCGCAGCTCCTTGTATCTTTCCACTCAACCATCCTAGTGTGCTCATCACCTTGTGGTCCCAAGGTGGGCCACTCCACTTCCCACAATGTGTCTATGTTCCAGATGGGAAGAAGGGGAAGGCCAAAGGGAAAAGAACAAAAATGGCCAGCTAAATCTATACTCCTTTTGACGGGCTTTTCTGGAAGTTCTACTCAATAATTTTTGTTCATCGCTCAGAACTGGGCAATGTGATTGCCCTTACCTGCAAGGAAAACAGGAAAATAGAGGTTTTTGTTTTGGTTTTATGGCTTATATGTAAGAAGGGGAGAATGAACATTGGGTAGCAACTATCTCTGCCACAATAATGAATATGGGACATTTTTTATATATGTGGGTGTGTGTATATGTATATATTCCCAAGAAACTTGATCTAAAAGTGGAAAAGATAAAACGAGTAAAACTTTTATTTAAGTAAAGAAGTCTGAATCTACAAGATATTGATTCTAGAAGAAAATAAGTCTGTGAGAATTCTCAATGAAAAGAGAATTTTTAAATTATTAATTCAAGATAACAAATATTTAAGATGTGGGGGGAAAAACACAGATAGGAATAGCATCTGCCCTCGAGGATCTCAGTCTAGTGGCACAGACATTTGAACAAATAATTTCAATTTAGTATAAAAATCCCTATTGTAGAGAGAAATATATAAAGGACTATGAGATGAGTGGAAGGCTTTGGGAAGGAGTCTACCTGTGCTCTAGGCTTAAGAGACAACAAAAGTACACCAAGGGAATGAAATAAGGGAGGATTTTTCAGAGCAAAGGAGCAGTAAAATGCAATGCATATCAGGTGCTGACTGAGCCCTTTAAAACGTTATGCTGGAAATGCATGTGTATCCCAAACTTCTGAGAGTTTGGCCTGCAAATCGTATGCATCACAAGTATGATATTACACCACCAGTGATTCTGATTCAGTTGAACCAATGTTTCCCAACAAACCCTTCAGAATTCATATGCACACCAAAGTCTGAGAATCCAGTGTCTAGCCTGGTGGAAGAGAAAATGGGTCAAAGAGACTATATCCAGCACCCTATCAATATGTTCTTCCATCTTTTCTTGTACCAGTCTAACTATATTTCTACAGAAATATACATTGACTGTATTTCTGAGTTATGTTAATTTTTTACCCCTTCTCAGACACTGCTCTTAGACGCTCCCTCACTGAGGTCCTGGTTCTGAACCACGATCCTACCCCCCTGAATTTAACCCTATCCTGAGGAGCCAAGTTAGGCAGAACAATACAAAGATATTGAAGCCCTTCATCTGAAATTTTAGGCTTTTATTGTATGATAGACCTCTTTGGCAATCTGGACCCCACTTCTAAAATCAATGTTTTTAAATGCAAAAAATAAAATAAATAAAACAAAGTAAAACAATTATAATAGAATATAGTTAACATACCGAAAAAAAGAAATAAATTTGCTCTATTATGTGCTTATTTATTAATGCACTAAATAACAAACAAATACATGTAACTTATAGGCAAAGATACGTTAATGTGAGGATTATTGTTGCTTAGCTTAAATAAGCGCATTAAACAGTAGTAGTCTTTGACAAAGCAATATATATGTCATATTGAACATGAAAGTATATGTTTTGGTTTTTTCCTTCCTAGTTCATGGACCTCCTGAAATCATGTGGGTCTCTGTGGACTCAACATTAAGAACACCAACTAGGATATTATCTAGCTGAGTGGTCCTCGAATGGGGCAGTGCTGCATTTGAGAAATGTGAGGAGGCAATTTTGGTTTTCCAAATAATTCAGGGGATGCTATTGGCCATTAGAAGCCAGTAGGGCCAGAATGCTAATGGCCTGCAATGTGCCGGGGAAGTTCCACACAACAAAACATTGTGCTGTCCTGCATGACTCTCAAATGTCCTGCCAGATATACAGCAAGGTGAAAATACTCTCAATAATCATCTAAATTACTAGGAGAAATGGATAAACCAACAATCTCAGTGGGAGATTTTAAACTGAGAGTTCAAACTTGAAATGATTAGTAAGAACAGTGAAGATATGAACAACAAAATTAACAAGTTCTATCCAATAGATATGAATAGACATTTGTACCAAATATAGAAAATGCATTTTTTTCAAGTGCGTATTTTTAGAATGACCACATATTATGTCACCAGAAAGAGTTCAACAACTTCAAAGAACAGCTATTATATAAAACATGTTGTCTGCCCAGAATAAAAAATTAAAATTCAAGAATCAAATGTGAAAGTTTTAGAACTGATGGATGGGTTTATGTCATAGATTGTGGTGATGGTCTCATTGGTGTATACTTATTACCAAACTCGTCAAGTTAAATGAATTAAATATGTACAGCTTTTTGTATGCCAACCATAGCTAAATAAAGTGGTCTTTAAGAAAGTAAAATGGAAACAAGCTATGTTTTTTTCTTTATTTCTGTTCCCCCCCCCCAAAAAAGGTACTCCTCAACAACTTTATGGATTTTTTTTAAATAGAGAAAATCGTGGAAATTAAAACACTTTTAGGACTGAATGGCAATGAACACACTACACATAAATCCCTCAGGAAGTTCTTGTTGAATGAGTAATCTAGTATCCAGGGCTTTTGACTCACAGGCTAATGACTTTGAATTGCCATTATGAGGAATACCAAAATGAAGTATTTGAAAAACAATATACAAAATAAAGGACCAGGTGAACTCTAAATAAAGATAATAATTTTCAACCTGTTAGGATAAGGTTTCAAAAGATACTTACAGTGTATAACAAATAAAAATGTCTTGAAGACCTTTAAGTTTTCTTTTCTTCTTTTTTTCTTTTAAAAAAAAGATGACCAGTAAGGGGATCTTAACCCTTGGCTTGGTGTTGTCAGGACCACACTCAGCCAGTGAGTGAACCAGCCATCCCTATATAGGGATCCAAACCCGTGGCCTTGTTGTTATCAGCACTGCACTCTCCCAAGTGAGCCACGGGCCGGCCCAGACCTTTAAGTTTTCTTTGGCATATGAAGTATATCATTCCTGTCACCTATGTGCTAAATGGACCCGAAAGAAATCTGGTTTATAAAATAAGCAAACAAACACAATTCCAGGGGTAAAATATCAAGTGAGTCTTCATTAAGAACACCAGCATTCATTAGCTTACCTAGCTGACAGAAAACCGGAACTTTACATAATATATAGAGTACCTCCCAAATCTATCAACTCTGAACTTAATGAGCTTAACTAAAGTATGAGCTGACGGAAGAGAGAGCTATTTCTTATTACTTTGTATCTATTTCAATTATTCTCTTGCTAAAGAGGAAATAAGAAATTACTTGAAACAGTAAAATTAACTGGAAAAACAATCAAGTGTTTCATATTCTTTTCCTGATCAATAAGCATTTCATCCTCATGAAAAGAGACAATTTTTAACACCAGGTATCATTTATAGGTCTTTGTTTGCAACTTTTTGTGTGCTGTTCAATGGAAAATTACTGCAACAATCTTTACAATTCTAGTCTAGAAAAATTTCACCCACAATATCCAAATGTCATTATTAAGAAGAGTATTAGTCAGGCATTTTAAGGATAATCTGCTCAGTTCTTTACTTTTTGTTACCTTTGCATTGTAGAGACAAACCATGTGCAAAAAGAGTATAAACAAATCCTGTCTTCCATTACATAAAGTTATACTCAGGTATTTTTTAATTCTTACAGACAAAATGTTTCTTCTTATAGACAAAGTGTTTGCCTCCTTATACTCCAGCCTTTAATGGAAAAAGTTATTGGACTTGCCCTTCCTTCACACCAGGTGGGTTACTTTTTTAATCTCCTTTTTCCAAATAAGGTATTGGTTTTGAAAGAAAGGTACTAACTAATTTGAAATCCTCTGAGATTCAGTGGAGTTAAAACCGTGGTTATAATAGACAATCTACATTCAAAGCACAGGCAGTCCTCAAGTCACAAATGGGTTATATTCCAAAAGTTAATTTGAAAGTCTGCTGTTTAGAACATGTACAAAGGCATTTTGCCATGGAAACAAAGTTATAAATGACAGTTGAATTTCTAGGCTAGACCACAAAAGTCTATCTAACCCATATTGTTTCTGAATCCAATTGCTTCGAAGAGAGGTTTATAACAGAACATAGCAGTCCACTGACAAGCTGATCGGTGGCCCACTTTATTGGTATCTCTCAATTTAGTATTGCTGGCTTTTCATTTTAATATTTCTTCATTAAGCCCCTAAAGATGTATTAGTCAAATAATAATGCCTTTCTAGAAAAGGCATTATTTCATTTCTCATAGCCATGTAGATTACTTAAGGACTTTGATTTATCTTAAAGAAAGGAATAAATAAATATTCATTTTTTTCTCTGTGATAAAAACTAGTTTGTTTCTTTCCTTATAAAGTCTTTTCTTTTTTTTTTTTTTTTTTTTGGTTTTTTTTTTGTTTTTTTTTTGTCCTTTTTTTTTTTTTTTTTTTTTTTTTGGTTTGTTTGATGTCTGTCTTATGCTCATTTTTTTTTTTTTTTTTGTTTTTTTTGGTTTTTTTTTTTTTCTTTTTTTTTTTTTTTTTTTTGGTTTGTTTGATGTCTGTCTTATGCTCATTTTTTTTTTTTTTTTTGTTTTTTTTATGTTTTTTTTTTGGTCATTTTTTTTTTTTTTTTGTCTTTTTTCCGTGTCCGGCAACGGATCGCAACCCTCAGTGTCGCCCCCGTACCGGACCGGGACCGGCAACGGGATCGCAACCCTCGGTGTTGCTCCCGCGCCTCGCTCAGCCAGTGAGCGGGAACCGGTCTGTATGTGGGATCCGAACCCTCGGCGGGAGCGCCGCCGCGCTTCCCAAGCGGCGCACTATCCAGTGCGCCACCGGGCCGGCCCTTATGCTCATTTTTGAAATTTATGCAAAGTTAAAATTCTTTTTCTAATCACTTGGTTTGATGGCAGTAGTCCATAAAGGTTTTTTCTTGTATTGTTTTAATGTGTTGGTTATTTACAATGCCTTTAATAACAACAGTGGCTTGATAAATATCAATGAAAAAGGCCATTAATCCACAATACGAAATACCTTTTTCGCTTTTGCCACTTCACTTCCCTGACCCCTGATTAAAAATAAGTGGTTCCCAAATTCTTCACATGCCAAAGTCTTTCTTAATCTGGCCCCAAATAAATTTTTCTGCCCTGTATCAGATCCATACATTCCATCATAAACTTTTGTCCTGGTTTATTTCTTACCCCCAGCCATACTTGGCATTTTCCCACTTTCATGCCATCATGCCACATGCCTACTCTGACCATTATATCTGAACCTATTCTTCAAGGTTCACTTCAAATTTCACCCCCTCTTAATTAACATGGAAAATGGAAAGAGTGTATTAGCGTTTTAAAGAAAAAATTATTTAGCAATACTTGTTAAAGCACAGTAAGGAAGACTTTATTCAAGACCATCACAATAGGAATAGGGACCACTGCAATAGGGTCTTGCACTGGGAAGAGAGATTGGGCTCAATTCCAAAAACAGCATTGGTAAGTGGAAATTTATAGCCAAAGAGCAGTGTGGGAGTCAGTGGATGGAAAATTACTAAGAGGATACATCAGGATAAACATCAGGGGGATTCTGGCTAAACCAACCTATCAGGATTGTTGCTGAGGACGGGACAGGGTGATCAGACATCACCTGGGGAATGGTGGAGGTTGAGGAACCTGATCAGATCTTGGGAGTGATCAGATATGGAGGATGATCAGATATCAAGAATGGGGGCAGTTCTTGCTAAACTGACTTAGCAAGGTTCTTTGCTAAAACTGGATTTCACAAGGAAGTGCACAGGTGACACTAGCAGAAGATTCAGAAGTCTGACTAAAGTTTAGCCAAGCAAAGAATCTTTATCAGCATCATACAGTCCTAGGTATGAATCCCACCACTGTCACTTTCTTAGCTGTATGGATGTGAATGTAAGTTTAACCTCTCAGAGCAACGTTTCTCATCTATAAAACGGGACTAATAGTACTTTGATCGCAACGTTGTTTTGAACATTACATAAAAGAAGTTAAATCGAAATAGCATAATGCCTATCTTTGATCATCCCATAGCAACTGATTGCCTTTTTGAGCCCCTACAGCAAATTTTATGAGCTCTTCATTTCAAATATGTTATCTTTGAATATCTTTTTGCATGAGTATATTTTGTCTCCCTAACTAAGTATTTTAAATTTATCTAGTTATAATCTATCAAAGTCCAGGCTAGGACTTCAGAAATTAGAAACCATGCTAGGTTCAGACAGAGGGATTTCATTTAAGGAATTAATCACATAGATGTTGGAAGACCGGAAGAGCAAATGGGGGATGTCTGAGGAGGCAAGGTGCAGAGGCCAGGGGACTAAATGGAAAAACCTAAGAGCTTGGAGGAGAAGAGCCCTCATATAGTTAGGACTCAGGTCTTTGTGGGAGGTGCCATATGGTTGGTAGTTATGTTAACAAAGGGACACAGCTGGCTGGTCCTGGTAGCCATGCAGGGATATGGCACAGCTAGTGCTAAACTGGCCAAAAGGCACTAAGGCTTTTCCTGTAGATGCTATCTTTTGAAGGAACAGCACTTACAGGGATTGCAAATAGGAAGCAACTTCTGTATCTCTTTCACCTCCCTTCCAATGGCTCTGTAGTTACTAGAGTCCCTTATTGGCAGATCCTAGCAGGAAGGCAGATGGTAACAGAGTCTGGGAAATGTAGTTTCCAGACCTAGCACTAGAATGCCAGAGAAGAGTATAAAAGGTGGGTTTGGAACTGAGAGCAAAAGATAAATTATCAGCACAAAAAGTAAATCCATTAAAGTCAAGGCATTTGTTCTTTGTACAGAGCCTTCAATATAACAGGTATTCTGTAAATATTTCTTGATTGTTGATTGAGTCTCTCTTTTGCAATAGACCACTCTCTGAAGTGAATTTCAATTATCAACTTATTGCTCTTATTCTATGCTGAGTAACATGCCTAGTATAATATCAATGTTCAATAGACGCTGTAATTAAGAAAACTGATAGAGTAAGTCATTTCATTAATATCCAAGTCCTTCATCCAAAGTACCTAATTGGTTTTGTAGCTGGGGTCACAGCTTGAGCATAAACTGGTTTTTTTGCCCCAGGATTTGAGCATATTTGAGCACGTCTGTAGAGCTGGTAGAGCAGGCCTACTTACAGAGGAAGAAAAAACTTCATCCTATGTGAAGAGAGGTATGAAAAGTTTGCTTCAAGGTCAGTTGCCCAGCATTAGAGGAAAAGACTTGGTGGAACATGTCGTCTACCCCATAAATTCATGCCTCGTACAAGAGATACAAACAAATTACATAATGAAATACTTTGCCATAATGTACATGAATGTTTGGGAGCTGAAGACAATAGCAACAGGAGATGGTACCCATGGAAAACTATCTTAGTAAAGGCATCAGTGCCATTAAAGTCAGGGGTTGGTAGCTTCAGCATAGGCAGCACTGCAGTGAAGGAATTTTTTTGGTTTTGGAAACAATAGGAGAAAACATTTCAGTGAACCAGAGGAGGAAGATGGTGAATGTCATGGAGTCTCACAGATGACTAGTTCTTGGAATGTACCTATGCAAATCCCTGGGGATTCTTAGAATCATCTGGAGGAAATTTGAGTGTGGAAAGGGGAAGAGTGTATGAGAATACTCTTTGAGCATTCTACTACAATCCTATTTTTACTCTTAGTCTGCTGTAGCTTGGGAAAATGGGCTACATTTAAATTTCAAATGTCTTAAGTCATTAGTTTTTCTAATTTGAAGCTAAATGTTTATTTGGTAAAGTCATCTTTCATATTTTTTAAGTAAGTGTCTTTATTTTACTTTCTTTCAGTTATGGTAATTATTATTAGTAATTAATTTTCAACATAATAGTACCAGGTTTATGTCTTATATGCGCAGTGTAAAGAGAAAATAAGATTGAAGTTCATATGTGCCTTGATTTTTAAAAACATTATAGATAAAAATTTGAAATAGGAAATAAAATTAGTATTTCACTTTTTTCATTAAAAGTACTACATTTATATGGTTTTTCTAGTTTTCCCCATTACTATACATTATTGTCCTTATTGAAGTGATGCCTGCTTCATTTTTATATTATATTTGAAAATAATAAAGACAACTTATTGTGCAAAGATATTTACTCTACCTATCATGAGTATATAGATAATTTGTCTGGTAGTTTTAAAATGCGATTCGGTTTAAATATTCACTACTGAAATTTGAGGAAGACTTTTGTCAAGTTTAGCAAACTATAACTGAACTTAGGTAACCTGAATTTTTATCTCAACATTTAAATTTTATTTTAATTTTGTCTGTATTAAAATCTCATTGCTATTTTGGTAAAGTATTGCCCTGGTTTTGAAATTTGATCTTTTGAGGGGGGGAAAAAAGCCAGGTAGTTTGGGGATAATTTTTTAATCCTAACTCATCTTCTGCCTCATTATCCTTATAGATGCCTATCTCCTTCTTCTGTCTTTAAAATAGATTCATATGTCATCTAGTTATGCTGGATAATGATCATGGTGTGTTCAACCCCAGGGCTGCTATCAGAGCCTCCCAAAGCAGTACCAACATCAAAGAGCTGTTGACAGTCCAAAAGACAAATATAGAAACTTTATTATTTCAGCCTAAAGAAAATCCTTATAATCAGTCTATTATTGTATAGCCCCTTCAAATAGGGAGCTATTCAGTTAGTCCTGGCCAGTAACCAGATAAGTCTTTCCCCCTTTGGGAAATAAGACTGTCTCCAATAGCACTGCTTTGAAACCATACTATCAACATTGACAAATTTGAACTATTAGGATTATCATTTTCTGATTAAGGAATTCCTTCATCTTTCTTGGTTTCTCTATAAAGAAGAAACAATATAAAAGATATGAACCATAGGCGAGCAGTTTTCTTGAACAATTGAGTTAATCCTAGTTTAACTATGTCACACAGAAAAAAAAAGTGAAAGTTGACGGTTCTTAGATCTGGTTGCTCTAAGATGCTCAAAGTATAGCCCATGGACCACCCTCATCAGAATATCTTAGTGTGCTTATAAAATGCAGATTCCTGAATCTAAATCTTGGGATAGAGAGGGCAGCAGTAGTGGAACCACTGTATCTTAAACAAGCACCCCAGGAGATTTTTATTCACGCCTAAGTTTAAGGATAGCTTCTCCAGAACAGTTACTCTTCAGGAAATCACTTTAACAGACCTTCTTAGTTTTGAAATAAAGTTAGGGCTTCCGAGGCTACTCTAGATAAAAGTGAGGACAGAAAATAAAGAGCCAAACTGATTTAAGTAATAATAAATTAATGAGAATTTGGAAATTGTTCCTGGTGCTTTTAAAGGGACGTGGTTTTAGGGATCTCAGAAATTAATAAAAACATAGGGAAAGTACTTGTTAGAGTGAGGGACCATAGCAATATAGCGGCAGGGTGGGGTCTGAGGATGATGGCCAGTGAGAAGCTGCTTCCTATTTTGTGCCTTACTTCCTTTGCCTTTAGGACAGGAGTTGTTCCATCCATGGTAAAGCACAGTGAGAGATGGAGATGGCAACAGAATCAGAAATTCAGAGCAAGTGTTGACCCTGGCCAAGTCTCTTCTCAAATATCCTTGGAAAGGTGGAGGAAGGTTCTGGATTACCCTAACCTCATCAGGTCAATTAGCTACGACATCCTAATCATACACCAATCATTTGTTTATTGAGCATCAGGCATATACCAGGCATTTTCATGCATTATGCTATTTAATCCTGCAAAGCAGGTATTTTATCCTTAGTTTACAGATGAGGAAATGATGCCCAGAAAAATTAGATAACATGCCCAAGATCAGTCAGTCAGTAATACAGCTGGGATTCAAGCCCAGATTTACCTGACTCCAAAGCTTGTCTCTCATCTCCCCCATTATAATACACTCCTTTTCAGAGACAAGCAAAAGTTCCTGGCTGCTTTAACTGGTGTACGTCCAGGTCAACTTCTTCCACCTCCGTCTCTTCTTCCAGACTTGTACCTGATCCCAACCAAAGAGAGAGGCAATGACAATAGTGTGCTCTCTGGCTCTGTTCAGAGTTAGGACCTCAATGTCGTTCAGAGAGTTCAGTCAGCCCAACCCTCCCACCTCAATCTGCTGTCCTATTTTTCTCCTTCTCTTCATCACCAGACTTCTTTTTTTCCCCAAACTTCCTAAAAGACAAGTTTCCACTTGCAGTTTCACTTCTTCATCTCCTTCTCTCTCTTCAACCCACTGTACTTTGACAAGAACTGTAAAGGCTCTGAGATTTTATCCTCTTTGCGATCTAATAACCTGCCACAGTTTCATGCATGCTAGAAGAAGACACGGGTCTTTTGGGTCAAAAGATTGTTCTACTCACAGCACAGCAGGCAGCACCAGTGTCATGTTGTCAGTTCCCTTGCCTCGCAGGTCTCTTCCATGGCTCAGGTGGATGCCGCACCTGCAGTGGAATTGTGTCACAGCTGAGGAACCCTAAGCTTAATAACTCCCCTAACCTTTTATGAAGAGCTGCAAGAAAACCTGCTCAACTTCTACCCCAGAAGGAGACACTATCTTTATTATATTGGGTGGTAAATAAAGGTACCCTCTGTTCTGGTGGGGGACATCATATCTATTTTCCAAGGCTGTTGCCAAACAAACATCCTTAAAAAGATAGATCATCTAAAAAAGCTGTTAGCGCCTCTGCTCACAACACATACAGAAATATGAGAGTCCCATGGAGAACTGTCTCCCAACACATTCCCACAGCTCTTCCTACTAATCATACAGAGATTGCTCTCTTGAAAATGATCAGTAATCTCCTAATTTCCCAATCCAACCATCTTCTAGAATCCTGAAAGGAACCTCAGAGAACAACATTTAATCATTCAATAAATATTTATTGGGCACCTTCTATGTGCCAGGCACTGTGCAAGCCAAAACAGACAAGGTCCTTGTCCTCACACAGGGAGCAACAGATATTAAGCTAGTACAGTCATGTGTCATACAATGACCTTTTGGTCAATGACAGACCGCACATATGATATATGGTATCTATCTCTATATATGTATGTGTATATATATATATATATATATGGTATAGCCTACTACGCACCTCCATTATTACTACGTACCTTCATCTTATGGAACAATAAGATTATAATGGAGCTGGAGGGGCATAGTAGGCTATACCATCTAGGTTGGTTTAAATATGCTCTATGATGTTCACACAATGACGAAATTGCCTAGCAATGCATTTCTCAGAACGTTTTCCCATGATTAAGTGACACATGACTGTATTCATATATACAAAATGTAATTATAAGCTGCAGTAAGTCATAAGAAGGGAAGGTACATGGTGGTAGGAGAACTGACATCAACAAGGGATCTTGAATTGGCCTGGGAGGTCAGAAATGTTTTTCCCGAGGATGTCCCTTTCAAGCTGAGACTTGAAGGACAAGTGAAAGATAAGATGGTTAAAAGGCAGAAGGGAATGTGCACAGGGGCTGTTGGGATCACAGTACATTTGGGAAACTAAAAGAAGGCCAAGAAGTCTACTGACCAGGAAACAAGAAGAGAGTGTTGTGAGATGAGACTGGAAAAGACAGGCACCTTAAGAATTCTAGCTTTATTCTAGAGCAATGAGAAGCTGTTTATGGGTTTTACATGAGAAGTGACATAATCTTATTTGCTTTTCGAAAGACCCTTTGGGCTAAAAAGTGGAGAATGAATGGAGGGGCCCAGATTGTATGCACTGAGACCAAATTAGATTAGTGGTGATTGGAAAGAAGTAAACCAATTAGAGAGATTTGGTGGATAAAATTGCCAGGGGTTGGTGCTGTAATGAATAGGGGGAATGAAGGCGAGGGAGACATCAAGGATGACTGCAGATGTTTGATTTGAACAATTTGTTTAGTCAAGGAAAATGAAGAGTTCATGAACTCAGTTGGACTAAATTTTGTAACTCTGAGGCATTAAGTGGACATGTCAATGTAGTAGTTGGTATCATATTTGGAATTTAGAGGGAGGTTTTGGGCTAGAGGCACATACATGAAAATAACCTGCACAGTGATGGTAACTAGAGCAACTGGTGTAGGTGATGTTGCTTAGGCTAAGAGATTATAATGAAAACATAAAAGAACCTAAAACTGAATCTTTAGGTACTCTATATTTAATAGCTAGGAAGAAGAGCAAGAATCTGCAAAGGAATTAGAAAAGCAGTGCCCAGAAAAGTAAGAATAAAACCAAAAAGATGCAATACCAAAGGAAGAAGAAATGTTCAAGGAAGAATAGTGGTCAAACTGTTGAGTATTGTTGAGAGCTCAGGAAAGATGAGGATTGAATATGGCCCTGTGATGGTTAGCTGTAGGTGTCAACTTGACTAGATTAAGGAATACCTAGAAACCTGGTAAAGCATTATTTTGGGGTGTGTTTGTGAGGGTGTTTCCAGAAGAGATCAGCATTTGAACTTGAGTGGACTAGGGGGTAAAGATCCTCCATCTATATGGGCAGGCACCATCCAATTCCACTCCGGGTCTGAAGAGAACAAAAACAGATGAAAAGGTGAATCTCTTTATCTGCTAGAGCTGGGATACACTTTTCTCTTTTGTCTGTGGACATCGGAATTCCAGGATCTTCAGCCTTTGGGTTCCAGGACTTATACCAGCAGCACCTCTGGGCTCTCAGGCTTTTGGCCTCTGACTGAGAATTACACCATCCATTTCCCTGGTTCTGAGGCTTTTGAACTTGGACTGAGCCATGCTACTGGCATCCCAGGATCTCCAGCTTGCAGATGGCCTATCGTGGGACTTTTCAAGTGTCATAATCAAGTAAGCCATTCCCCTAATAAATTACCTCTCACATATCTATATGCATAGCCCATTGGTTCTGTCTCTCTGGAGAACCCTGGCTAAGAAAGGCCTTTATTTTATTGATAAGGAAAATGCAACATTGAAAAGAGAAGTAACTTGTCCAAAGCCAAAGTAAAACTCATACTGCTGCCCATGCTAGAGTCATTTATGCGTGTTTTTTATTCTCTCCGAAAAACATAAATTCCTGTCTTCACTTGACTCAACCTTACAGCATTGTATATTGTTGACCACAATCTCTAAGTCTACTTCAAAGACGTTCTTGAATTATACCTTAGTCTCCTTCAAAATAGATGTTCTTCCTTGCTCTAACCATATTAGCTTTTAATTCCATTTTCCCATGAACTTTTTGAAGAACCCTTGTGTATATGGTACTTCATGTAGGTTTGCCCAAAACACACTTTTTAAAAATAGGGTTTTTTTTAAATGCCATTTTCTGACCTCTCCCATGAACAAAAGAATCAAAATCTTGAGGGGTGGATTATTGGATTCTGTATTTTTTAAAAGCTCCCTAGTAGGAACCTTTGGAAATCACTAGCTTCGAGTTAAGTTTGGAAACAGTAACTTCGTCTCAGACCAGAGCCGGACAGCAATACGGAGAAGCCACCCAACTCACCCACACCCTTATAAATTCTCATCTTTTAAAACAACATACAGTTATACTTCTGTTATTTCGAGATCAGATTTTCAGCAGTTTCGACTGGAAGAGGGCCAAACCTGGAAGTTAAGAAAAGGAAACATCTTTTGCAGAGAAAGAACTTCTGATAGTAAAGAGCAATGAAAATATCTCAAGATACCACTTGATATAGAGTCACTGTGCTATTCGCTGACGGGGAGAAAAGGAACCTCTCATTAGCTGGCTGTGGTTATAAACATCTGATCAATCATCACCTGGAGCCATAGAGAAAAGCAGCTGAGAAAGGAGAAAAGGGTAAAAACGTAAACAGTAAAGTAGAAAGAATAAGAAGGATCAGAGTGGATAAAGAGGCAGATGAGGAGATGTGAAGCAGTGACAGATATTAGAAAAGGTGAAGAAAACATTCCAAAGAGAAAAAAGAGAGCACCAAAGGAGGGATTCTATATACCACAGCAATCCCCTGGGACATGGCAGACATGGAGCTTGGTTACACCCGCCACCATTTTTGAAAGGACAGTTCCTGGGGTAGGCTCCGCGTCCCAAGGACTATCCCTCCTCAAGTCTTCCGGTGGAAACTGTAAAAGTTAGCAGCCCCGGCCAGCCCTTGGGCATTATTGCAGCGCCCCCAATTGCTTGAAGTTTAAGGAAATCGCGGCTGCGTTCACTGGTAAGTCTTCGTGCTGTTGTAAAAATTAAGGTAACGGGTTTAGACGAAATTTGGCTGGCGAAGAGACCAAGAAACTAACCCCCACGTGTTCAACTGAAGTAAATCTCTAAGTATTTTTGCTTGATATCGAGATCCCGGGCTCTAAATGTTTGTGATGGGAAAGATCGAAGCTCACTTCAGTTGGCTTCCTAGTCATTGGGGGAGTGTCTCTCAAAGCACCTGCCAGCAATCAGTTCTGGTGCTTTCGGGAAGGGGCTGACACGGTGCGGCTCAGGGGTGGTCTTTTTAAAATGTGGATTAAGAATTGTGTGAGTGGCCCTCGGAAGGTCACTCAACTTCACATTTCCTGAGTGTGGCCGCGGTGGCCGCTACGACGAGCCAGGCGCAGCCGGGCCTTGGGAGTCAGCCGGGGACCGGGAGGGCGGTGGGCGCTCGGCCGCCGCGCGCTGGCGGCTCCGCAGGGACTCGTCCTCCCGAAACCAGCTGCGGTGCGGCGGACGCGGGAGCGGGCGGGGGTCCGGGCCGGCCGGG
>NW_007731193.1:61299-85120 GCF_000696425.1 Galeopterus variegatus
CTCGCGCAGCCGCACTCGGCGCGCCGACTCTGGGCTCCTCCTCCCGGCTCCGTAGTAAGCATGGCGGCGGCGGCATTCGTGGTCCCTCGGGTGAAACAGAAAGCGGGAGCTACGCGGAGAGGCAGCGAAGAGCGGGGCTGAGGCGGCGCCGTCACTGCCAGGAAACAACCCCAACAGCGCGCCGGCGGCCGCGACGGCCCCGAGAGCTGGCTCTGCCGCTGAGACAGAGAAAGATCAGGAGCCCGAAGAAGTAGGCGCCAGAGGAGCCGCCTTCCCCTGCCTCAGAACGGCGTGACTCGGAGGTGAGAGCACGGGCACTCCTTCCGCGAAAGGCGGGGGACACCGAGTCGTCTCAGCCCCGTTCCAGCTCCGTCCCGCCCCAGAGCGGGCGTCGCGGAAACCGTTAGTCTGGGGCTGAGAGCCGGGGCGCCGGGCAGGGCTTGGCCCGTCGAGCGGCCCGGCCCACCCACCCTGTGGGCGCGCAGTGGGCACAGAGGGAGCGAGGCCGGGGACAGTAGCCGTCAACTTGTCGGGCACCTGCCGGGGCCGAGTCTCTCCGGGACGCGCTTGCGGGGGCGCTATCCAACCGGAGGGAGGCGGCGCGGGGGCGCGGGCGGCCCGCTGAGAGGCGAGCAGCGCCGCTCCGGAGGGCTCGGGGGCGGGAGCGGAGCCCTCGGGAGAGGATCGCCCAGCGCCCGCCGCGCCTTCCTCTTTGGCCGCCCCGCAGCCGCCGAACTTGAACGCTTTTCTGAAGAGAGTTTCCCCTGCTCATCTTGGGGTTAAAACCTCGAAAACCCGCCCTTCTGTTCTTGATTCTGTGTGGCTGCAGCCAGTACCTGGCCGTTCCTCTCTCTGGGTGAGTTAACCACACCTGTTCAGTCGGGAGGTGGACTCGAGGCTGCAGCCCTCGCCCTGTTTAACAACCTGGATCTTTGAACTTTTGACACGGCTTTGGAAGGACGTCATGTGTTAGGTAAAGGAAAACGAACAAATAATTTCGTCGTCAGATCGCGAGCACAAGGGTGGCCGTTTTAATGAATGTGCTCGTTAATCGTTCCTTTATTAAACTGTTAGCATTAAAAGCTTCGGAATGTTTTAGGAGTGCGTGTGTAATGGTTGCTGGGGGTGCAAGGGATCGTGAATTAGAGATGTTCTTTCGTTAGGTTTTATGTAAGTTCTTTGGACACCTGTGTGTCTCACCATCTATGAACTAAGAATAACAGGCTGACCAAAAAAATTTTCTTTTTACAGTATAATCCCCATTATGTGTTCAATAAGGACTTTAAAAACCGAGCAGCATGATTATTTTGCTTCTTACTATGGTCTGTTTTTAGCTCTTGAAACCAAAGTATGTGTGTGTGTTTCAGTATTATAAGAATGAAATTACAGTTGAACTCTAATATTTTATCTCCATGCTCTTACAAGCACCAGTACTAAACATATGCCACTCAGGAGTTTGAGCCATATGTTAGGAAGAAACGAATTGAGTTTCGTGGCTCTGATCTTGTGTTTGGATGAATATTTAGTTTTTGTGTACTTGCTAAATCTGTAATCCTTGCCATCTTGTAAGTTTTGTTTAAATCACCTAAAAATGTTCAAGAGAAATGAGTCCCCTGCCTTTTTGATATTTTCTTGATTGAATTAATTTTTCTGAAGTAATGAGATAAAGTGCACACTGAGACAGATGGTTGGACCTAAGAAAAATCAGTGATAAGGATTTTTAATGCATCTTTTATAAAATATAACCTGTAATTTTGCTCTTAGCGTTTTAGCCCACTAACAATTCTTACTACACTGATAACACCAATTAGTGGGAAGAAGGGATGATGACTTGAGAGGAAAAAAATCCTGTTAAAATTTTTGTGTTGAATTTTATATTTAAAATGTTTAGCACATTAAGTTTTACTATATCTTCTTCTTTCCCTTCCTAGATCATCTCTCAATTTCTATGTGTAGGTTAACTGGAAAATTTTTTTATACCAAGCTGACCACCTTTAGCCACCTGTATGCTTCTGAATTAACTCCCTCTTTTTTTTTCCCTTTTCTCTGAATCTTTCGAATCATTGAATGTTCAGGAAAAATAAAGTCCTGGTTAACACTGGCCTCGGTCAAGCATAATTATAAGGTTAATTCACTCCTTCCAAATTAATGACATGCCTTTGAAAAAATAGATTCTAGGATTATCTGCTTTTGATGTCATGTTTGTCATCACTTCCTCTCTTCATGTGAGTAATTGAGAGCTGAAGTATTTTATTTTACCATGTATTTGATGATTACTTTCTACTTGTCAGATTTCTGCAATATAATAGCAAGCATATTTTATTACTAATTAAGATAAAATCTCTTCCTCTTTCCTGACCAGCCAGGCATGGGTAAGGGCTGAGAGGTTCTATAAAACCCAGGAAAAAAAGAGAATGCATGATTAAAATTTTCATTGTCTTTTGTAGCTTTACTTAGGTAAAGAAAATTTAATATGTAATTTGTCTATTGTTAATTTAGACTCATGGGTAATATTTGTGCTCATTTTAAAACATTTGTATATTTTTTATGTTCTTACGTCATATAAGGCTTGTGCACTTTATATTTTAAAAATACAGTTTGATGAAATAACTGAAAGGTTTTGTCGTTTTTTATTTTAAACATTCTTGGTGCATTTTTTCCATGAAAATGAGTCTAGATGGTGTCTTTAAGAGTGATGTAGGAATATGCACATGATTTCCAATTTTATTAGCCAAATAATTAAAAGATAAGTGATTGGTGTTTTTTTTTTTCTTTTCAGCAATCTCTAGCAGACTTCAAATAAATTCACAATACTGTAAATCCAAAGATTTAGAATACCGTACATGTCTATTACATTGAGCTTTTTTCTGCTTCAGTTTATCACATTGCAAAACAAGCAATATGGCCCCCATGTGTATCAATGTCAGGAGCTGCTTGTTAAAAGGAAATTAGTAGCCAGTAGTGATGAAAGGCAAATTTTGTTCTTTTACATGTATTGTGAGTTTTTATCATTTCCTTAATATTTTGGTCTCATTTTATTTCAGAGTATTATTCAATGAGTTTTGGGGTGTTTTTGTTGTTGTTGTTTTTTTAATCTCTTGATCCTATATTTTATCCTCCCACTGTTGTGGTTTTGCTTATCTTTCTAAGTTTGCAGTAGCTATGGTCTTCAATCAGGTCCTTTTATGGGTGTCATCTTTTGATATTTCTAATCACTTACCACCCATTGCCAATCCTCAGGTAATTTTTCTTTCTAAGATAGAGAAGTGCTCTTGGGTGATGGCATGTGCTCAGAGGATGATAATTAAAGTGAGGATACAAAAGCAGTGTGATGTGTTCCTTCAAGTAGTTTACAAACTAGTTAGGGATACTAGACTAATGCACAGGAAATCATTAGCAAAAAATATAAGATGGTGTTATTAAATTGTGTGGTACCAGCTGTAGTTTAAAGGATATCAAGGCCAGTGAGGGCTGAAACAATCCTGGAGGACATTTGGAGGAAGTTGACTTGAAATTTAGGAAGGATTTATTTAGATAGCAAAGGGAAAGACATTTTAAAAGAGAGTAACAGGCAGATTTGGAAGTAGTAGCAAGGAGACCAGTCTGAGAGCATCCAAGGACAAGTATTAGGAGGAAGAAAGAGAGGTTAGTTAGAGATTTTAGCAAAGCCCCAATGCATGGTCAGAAGAGGAATAGGCCGGGTTGGACAAATCATTTTGGCTGTTTCACTGAAAGAGCTATGTATCTACTTTGACATATTAATAGTTAAGCTTTATATATAATGGATAGTTTATATGTTTTTGTTTATACAGCTTAGATCAGGGATGTGCAAACTATTTTTGTAGAGTGCTTGAAAATAAGTATTTTAGGCCTGAAGGCCATTTACAGTCTCTATTGAATATTTTTTGTTTGTTTTTTGCAATCTTTTAAAAATGTAAAAATCTTTCTTAGCTCAAGGGACAAACAAAAACAAGCTTTCTGTGGGCTGAATTTGGCCTAGTTTGCTGACTCCTGGCTAACAATTGGCTAGGTAATTGTACATATGGCACATATTGTAAAGCGTCTTCTATCATTTTGTCTAGATGGTTGTTTGCTGTGTTTTATGACTATTATTTATATTTTTTCCTTATGTTATACTAAAAGTGAAGAAAATATGCAGAAAAAAGTACTACTGTGATTGTAATTTTGTTATTTTGTGGCCAAACTTCTAGCAAGAGCCTAGAACAGGTCTCAGAACTAGGAAGTAAAAGAAGAGAAGCCTTTGAGCCAGGCCTTACAGCAGTGAAAATAGCTACACAGTGGCTTGATTTAGAATTTGTGTAAGGTTAAGTATATCAACTGCCTGTTCTGGTTTTACATTTTTTGAAACTATAGCTGTCATTTTAGAAACCTTGGCTAGGCTGCTGGTGGCCTAAAAGTGACAACAGGGAAGCAGGCAATAAGGAACCTTGCTTTTAAAAGTAGTCTAGGATAAGTTAGTGAAGGGACAAACAGTTGAACATCCTGTGGTGGAAAGAGTAGCTGTGTTAGGGAACAGTCTAATAATTGATATTTACGTTGATGAGCTTGACTCATCAAGAAAAGGTTACATTATATGCTGATTAAGGCAGGAAAGAAAGACTTAGAAATCTCTTAAAAATATTTCCATTAGGATTATTTTAAAATAAGTTGTGGTGATTTAAAGGATAAGTATCAGTTATTTCAAAAATTCATTTACATGAAACATCTCTTGGAAGTTTCTAAATTTATAGATGTGTATTTCTAAGGCAATTTTATTTCCTTCAGCATGCAGCGTTTCACATACCATCTCCAGGTGAATAGCAGAGCCTTAGGTTATGGTTGTATGAGACAGTTGGCCAGCGATACTCTAGATACTCTACATTTTGTGGCATCAGGAGAGCAAGATTATAGCATAAGAGTAGTCTTTCTTTCATTCAGCAGACATTAGTAAATACATTCCATATATCCAGGTTAGTAGTAGGTGCTGGGAAAAGTAAAGATGTGTAAGATGGGGAGCTGCCTGGATAGAATCAGTGGTGTTTCCTTTTTCTTTTTAAAAGCATTAAAACCAACTAAATAAATAAAACCGCAAAATTTAACTTTTGCATCTTTATCTATTATCAGCATTTTCCATACTTTTTAAGTGTATACACTGTCTTAAGTGTTAAGGCAATGCAAACCTTTTGAACTAAATTTCAGCTTTCATAAAATGCTACCTAATAAAACTTTGACTTTTTATATTTTGCCTTAAGGAGAAATTAACAATTCACGTGCCTCTCCCCCCTTCTTTTTGTCAGTGCCTGAAACATCTTCGCCATTTCACATGCTTCCATTTCCCATATAGGAGATAAAGTACCTTGGATAGTGACTCAAAAATCTAGATCTGAGTTCCAACTTTACCATTTGTTAGCCATATGATTTGGGGATAGTTTTTTTTCAATACTGGTTTTTCAGTCCTTAAAATGGAGAATAATATTTGTCTGTGTTCCTCACAAATATTGTGAAGACCCAAAGAGGTGCTGGAAACCATGAAAACATTAAAACAGTAAAGTACCATATAAGTGCTTACATTAATACTACTATATTGGGAGCAGTGCAGCTTTTTTTTTTTTAAATAAGACCAGAAATCTGGAGTTCAAGTTTTATCCTCCAAAGTTCTGTAAACTTAGTATGTTTCCAGTAAATATTTAGTTTACTCAAAAGATTTAACTGCTTTCTTGACAGAGAATGTATATAAAAACTTCCCATTCTTATTAATCTTTCAGTATAGTCCATGTCCAGTGCCTCTGTCCCTTTTTGCAAAGGAATACTGATCTTCTATCTCAAACAACTTCAACTATTATTTCCAAAGTGTGTTAAAAATCTGCAAAAAAGTGAATTCCTTATGGTATTTCTGTTTTCAAGTGGAAGACAATTTCTGTATCTATAGTAATAAGATCCACTTGTTGAACTCTCATTGGACTTTAGGCCTTATACTTGGTTATTTTTAAAATCCTACAAAACCTGCCAGATTATTGGTAGAACTCTCATTTTACAGATGAAACTACAGTTCTGATGGACTTTCATATCTTTCCTCTTCCCTCGCTTCTTGAGATCTCTTATGTGCTAGTCGCTAAAAGTATGATGTATACTTTGAAATAAACGTTGGTATAAAGCTTATCTAAATTTGTTTATCAGCCTATCAGAAATGTTATTCAGCCTATCAGAAATGTTAATCAGCCTGTCAGAAATGTTGAAGGGAACTGTTTTGTTTTCTGGGTTTTTTCCCCTTCAGAATCCGCATTTTAATATATATTTGAACAGAATACTTTTAAAAAATTACATGATTTCTTCCCCAGTGAGGGGTTTGGTTACTTTAATTGATTTATGCATATAGTCTTCTGTAATCCTACAGCCACATAATTTGTGAGGGGAAAAAAAATCTTCCTACTTCTCTGAGGATTCTAAACAGATGTTTAAGTATATTTTAAAGCACAGTTAAGACTTTTCTTTAAAAAGTAATTATATAGTTTGATTTACAGAAATAGATGTCTTATACAGCTACTTTTGTTGAGATCTAGCTGGAAAGAGTAGTCATTTCAGTTACTTCAAAATCAGTTTTTCCTAAGATTTGCTTAAATGAAAAGAAAAGCAGAAACAATTTATAATTTGTTTATTTATTTGTCTATCATTTGTTGAAAACTTAAAATGTCCTAGATACTTAGAATTTGAATGTCACAAAAACAAATGTCATACTTCCTTCTATCTAGGAATTCACAGACTAGGATGACAGATAAAGACATGTAAATAAATACATATTTTTAAATAATTAAAAGTAAATAAAATACCTTTTTCACTTGTGTGAATCTTTCCTGGCTTTTAGTGTTGAACTGCTATATGTTTCCATAATACCTGCAGAATATCATGATTGTGTATATCATACTGTAGTGTATATTATTTTTTTACTTATCTGCTTCAACTACTGGACTATGAACTCTTTGAATTGGAACATTACTGATGAGGTTGGCAATTTTTTTGATAAAGGAGCAGATAGTAAATATTTTAAGCATTGTGGGCCATATGGGCTCTGTCACAACTACTTAAACTGTACTGTAAGGGCACAAAAACAGCCATAGATAAATTATAAACTGGGTGTGAGTGTGTTCCAATTGAACTTTATTTACAAAAACAGGCAGCAAGCCTCAGTTTGCTGGCTCCTGCAATGCTGTTTACTACCCTATGCCTGGCAAATAAGAGACATTCAGTAAATAATGTAATTAATATGTATTAAACATTTTCTGTGTTCTGGGTGCTGTTCCAAACAACTTTATGTGAATTGGTTTACTTAATCTTTAAAACAATCCTCACAGATACATACCATTATAACCAGTTTAAAAATGTGGAAACTGACAGCCCCCTCTGTCCAGAAGGAGGCAAGAAGCAGAGCACACCCAGGGTCCTAGGCAGAAGCCGGGGGCAGCATCCCCTGCCTGGAAGCAGGCAAGGAGCACGTTGAAAACACCACATCCACACAAGTGGCCCATCACAGCATCTACCACAGCCATAGTTGCAACAAAAGCAGCTCAACACCACAGCAGTAGCCACAGCCACCATACAGGTGGCCCACTACACACTCAGCTGCACTGACACAAGGAGAGTCACCAGTGGAGACCAGAAAAAGAAGAGGACATCTCTCTCCTCAAAGTCCACTTCAGAGTAATGGAAGAAGCAACTATTCTACTGGATGACCAGATATCAACATAGAGATACTAGAAATATGAAAACCTTGGAAAATATGACACCAGCAAAAGAATACAGTAATTCTCAAATACCTGACCATATAGAGCAGGAAACCCTTGAAATGACTGAAAAGGAATTCCAAGCAACAATCTCAAGGAAACTCACTGAGATAGGAGAAGACTCAGACAACATAATGAAACAAGAAGAAAAAATCCAGGATATGTAGGAGGAAATTTACAAACAGATTAATACCTTAAAATGAATGTAGCAGAACTCATGGAACTGAAAGATTCACTCAGTGAGATAAAAAACAAACAAACAAAAAAAAAAACCTGATAGCTTAAGCAGCACGCTAGAGCAAGCAGAAGAAAGAATTTCTGATCTTGAAGATAGTCTTTTCAAAATAACCCAGGCAGACAAAAAAAAGGAAAAAAATAATTTCTAAAAATGAAGAAAATCCAATAGAGTTAGCATGGGTGTTCTAGAAGGGGAGGAGAAAGGAAAAGGCATGGAAAACCTGTTCAATGAAATAGTAACGGAAAACTTCCTAGCCATAGGGAGAGACATGGACCTTCAGATCCAGGAGCCTCAAAGATCCCCAAACAGATTCAACTCAAAAAGATCCTCTGCAAGACACATTATAGTCAAACTGGCAAAGCTCAAAGATAGAGAGAATTTTAAAAGAAAGAAGAGAAAAGCATCAAGTGAACTTTAAGGGAGCTCCTATCAGACTTAACAACAGACTTCTCAACAGAAACTTTCCACGTCAGAAGAAAATGGGATGATGTATTCAAAATACTAAATATCGCCAGCCAAGAATACCATACTCAGCAAGGCTATTCTTCAGAAATAAGGGAAAAATAGTGTATTTTCCAGACAAACAAAAACTGTGTGAGTTTACCTCCACATTACTTACCAGCCTTACAAGAAATCCTCAAGGAAATCCTGCATCTGGAATCTAAAAGATGATAATCAATACCACAAATACACAAGGAAGAACAAAACCCATTGGTAGAAAAAAAATGCAAATGAGAAAGAGAAACTAAATCTTACCATTACAAAAAACCACAGTGACAATGTAATGATGCCCGTGCTTTCTTTCTGATTTTAGTAATTTTGGTCTTTTCTCTTTTTTTCTTGGCCAGTCTTAATAAAGGTTTGCAAATTTTGTTGACGTTTTTAAAGAATCGACTTTTGGTTTTGTTGACTTTCTCTATTGTTTTTTAATTCCCTATTTCATATATTTTTGTTGTAATCTTTGTTATTTCCTACTTATATTTGCTTTTGGTTTAGTTTTCTTTTTCTATTTTCTTAAGGTAGAAGTTTACATTACTGATGTGAGATTTTTCTTATTTTTAATATTAGGTCTTTACGAGTGAATTTGCTTCTAAGCACTACATGAGCCCTGCATCCTATCAATTTTGATATGTTGTGCTTTGATTTTTATCTCAAAGTACTCTCTAATTTCCCTGTGATTTTTCTTTTTACCCATTGTTTATTTAGGAGAGTGTTGTTTAATTTCCACACATTTGTGACTTTTCTAAATTTCCTTCTGTTATTGTTGTCAGAGAACATATTTCCTATGATCTTAGTCTTTTTAAATATATTAAGACTTGTGGCCAACAAAAAAAAAATGTGGAAACTAAAGCACAAATTAAATCGCATGCCTAAGATCATACAACAAGTTAGTGAAAGATCTGATAGTTGAACCCAGGCATTCTGACTCCAGAACCTGGGCTTGTAATTGTTAAATCATATCAGTTCTGATGTGTCAAATCCTAAGAATATAAGTAACGATTCAGTATTAGGAAACGTGTTAATGTAATTCACTAAATTAATAGATTAAAGGGGGAAACTATAAACTATAAACTCTGCTAAAAGCAGTCATTTTCTGAAATTCAGTTGTCATTCCTAATAACTCTTAATCAAGAGAAATAACCTTATAAAGGGTCTCTACCAGAAACCTGTATCAAATATCATAGTGAAATATTAGAAGCACTTCCATTAAAAGATAGGAACATAACATTGTTCCAAAAGTCTTAGCTAGTACATTAAGGAGTAAGGAAAATAATTAAATTTACATAATGGGGGAGAAATATATCACATTATTTAAAGTTGATATGATTACTTAGAAAATGCAAGATAGTCAACTGAAAGTGATTTGAGTTAAAAAAAAAAAAAAGATTTCAGTCCAACTGGCTATAAGATAAACTTAGAAAATTCATTAACTTATATACCAGCAGTAACCAAATATGAAATACAATAAGAAAAAGTAGCTTAAATTATAAAACACTTAAGAAGTTTTAAAAATGTGTGATAGTTATATGAAGAAAACTACAAGAAGATTTGAATGGATGGAGGAGTACTATATTTCTGAATGTGACAACTTAATACTATAAAAAATGCTTACCAAATTAGTCTATAAAGTCAGTGTATTCCTAATCATAAATCCAGTAGGTTTTTAAAAATGGAATTTTAACAGAATGACGGTTCAAGTTTTGAGAAGGGGAAATGCACAAGAAGGGACAAGTAAATTTCAAAAAGAAGTATAAGAAAGGGGACATAACCATGGAAGATGAAAACATTGTAAAATTACAGTTATTAAGAATTTTGAATAGGAATAGGCATGTTGATTAAAGGAACAGAATAAAGACTTCAGGATAAGATCCATGGATAAAGAAGAGTTATATGATAAAGTAGTGAGTGATGGAAGAGCTAGTCTACATATTGTGGGACAGTTGGGGTAAAAATAATTAGGTACCCACTTCATGGCATTCTCAAAACTAAGTTTCAGATGGACTAAATATCTATCAGTAAAAAACAAAATGAAAAAAGTTTTAGAAGCGAATTTTTTTTTAAATTTAGTGGTGGAAAGGGCCTTTTCAAGTGATACATCAAACTTAGATGCCATTTTAAAAGGCAAGCATTAACTAGGATAAAATATTTGACATGTAATAAACAAAATTAATATTCAAAGTATATAAGATGTGCCTGCAAAAAAGTGAAAAAGGCAACCAGGTAGAAAATGGGAAATAATATAAGCAGGAAATTCATATAAGTAGCAATACAGATAGCCTGTAAAGTTTTGAAGAGATACTCAACCATGCCTGTAATCTGAGAAATTTAAATTAGAACATCAACTAGAGGACTTTTTAAAAATCTTTGCTAGTAAATTTGGCAAAAATTGGAAAACCTTAATAATAGGGTCAAACTGGAAAGTAGGCACTCATAAACTATTGAACAGAATATAAATAGCTTCATTGTTTTAGGAAAAAATTTTGGCAGTGTCTGTTAATTTTAAACCTGCATACTTCTGAACCAGGAGTTTCATTTCTGTATATCTGTAATACAGAAATACTGTCATAGGTTCATAGAGAATATTACATGGTTATTTCCTGCAGAGGAGGAAATGTATAAAGGAAAACTGGGAGTAATCTGATTGTTCAGGTGCCAACCTGTGGTTCACTTGGGAGAATGTGGTGCTGATAACACCAAGTCAAGGATTAAGATCCCCTTACCGGTCATCTTTAAAAAAAAAAATCTGATTGTTCATCATTAGAATAGTCAAATTGAGGTACATTTACAATAGAATATTAGGCACCCTTGAAAAAGCATGAAGTAGATATAGATGCTCTTCTTTAGGAAAATCTCAAGATATTTTACATGAAAAGCAAGACAGTGTTCAATACATGTGACTTCATTTATGTAACATCCACTCCCAGAAAACCTCATACACAGGTAAGTACAGAGAAAAAGTCTGAGAGGGACATACCCACATTTTTTAACTATAGAAATGGAAATTTGCATTGGGAGGCACGAAGGAGTTAAAAATAATGTATGTTTTGAAGTATTAGTATAGGTACAGCCTTTGTGATACAACAAATAACAAAACATAAGTGCGTTTGGCTTTGGTGATTATGATTGGTCTTTGTTAGGACCATACCTTCTGGAAGGACAGGCTTGATTTATGTCTGTTTTTCCTGTGTAATTTTTAATAGCACATTCTTTTACTTGGAAAACCTTCTCAATTGGTGTCTATAGTCACTGGTGCTTTTAGAAGTATCAATTTCAGTATAGTATTGGTTCTGAAGCTGTGTTAAAAGCAATGAGAATTGTACTAGTGATTCTTAACCTTTATAATTGTAGCTGCCAGTGGAGACAGTTTTCTGAGTTTCTATTATAAAAAGCATTTTTCTTTTTAAATATAAAATTATAATTTTGAATACAATTGTTTTCAGATCCCATATACCTAGATATTTTGATCCCTCCATTCCTTTAATATTAGAACCTAATATTTTAAGGAAGTTGGTGATAGAGAGGAGAGAAGTTAGCAGCTTGAGAGGAAGACAGAGTAAAGAAAAGGATGATTTTTAAAAAGTAAGATCAGGGAAGATGAGTGTGTTTAGAGGCAATAATTTTTAGCCTAGACATAGTTGTAGATTTATAAACAAAGAATCTGGTCACCTCAAAAAAAACTACAGTAGGGCCGCCTCGTGGCTCACTCGGGAGCGTGCCGTGCTGGGAGCACAGGAGCGCTCCCGCTGCGGGTTCGGGTCCTATATAGGGATGGCCGGTGAGCTCACTGGCTGAGCGCGGTGCAGGCGACACCAAGCCAAGGGTTGCGATCCCCTTACCGGTCATTAAAAAAAAAAGACTACAGTAAAATATTGGGGTTTACAGACAGATCTATCTTCTCGTGAAAAATGAAATGTTTCTTGATCTTATGATAAAATTCTGTTTGGAAAGAATGAAAGAAACATGCTAAATATGGTAAAGTTACAGTAATATAGTAGATTTTACACAGAAACTTACATCCTCCTGTTGTGAACTTAGATTCTTTTAAAGTGTTACTACGATCAGAAAATACTCAGAAACTCCTGGTTTGATCTTCAGTCTGAGGTCACTCTGATAGATGTAAACAAGCATTTGATATTCTAAAAGAGCAAAATGAACAATCTGTGATACAAAAGCTAGTACTTCTAGGTAGTGCAATAAAATATTTGTAGATGACCATAGAATTGTCCCGGGTGTAATTACCTTTGGCTCTAAAGGTAACCCCACTTCTCTGAAGACAGCAGACACTTAGATCTATATATGGGATTTAAGAAGATGTTACTTAAAAAAAAAAATTAGTCTTATGTGAACAAATTCAGTTCTTTAATGTATTGGGGTTGATTTCTTTGAAGCCATTGTTTCCATAGTTTCCTGACTGGAAGTATCTTTGTGATGTCTTTTTCATCTAGATTTCTTTTGAAGTCTGTTTCAACCAGTATTAAGGTGTGATTTCTTAGTGGTGGAATGGAGTTTGTATCTCCGAAATGCGTAATTAAATTAAGTTATAAGTTATATTTAGTGTATCTGACTACACTAAAGAGTAATGACAGTGGCTCTAACTGCCTCTCCCTTTAAACCTACGTTCACTTAGGGGAGATAAAAGAGTGAGGCCCACCCACCCTACCCACAGTACCCCTTCCACCTTTCCAGTAGACAAGGAATTGGAGAATAAGATAAATAAGTTTTAGTAAGGTTGTTGCTAACAATCTATATAAATTTATTGTTTTCTAAGGGTATGAATAGGAATACACACACACACACACAAAGGGTACTTCAAAAAGTTCATGGAAAATGGAATTAAAAGATAATACGAATCTTTCCATGAACTTTTTGAAGACCCTTTGTATATACGTATTTACTTTTAATAGGTTAAACCTTATGAAATTCTTGATATTTTAAAGTTTTGACCTTAAAAGGCAATTTCATATGGTTTGACCTATTATTACATTATAAAACTATGGCTATAATCACTGCCCTATATATAAAAATGTTATTGCACTTACCATGAATATACAGTGTAAGTTATTTAAATAGCATAAATTCATAAACAGCACATCATTCATGAAATGTCACCATACAAGCCAAGTTGGAATGTTTATGAACACATGTACTTTAGCAACAAAGGTAAAAGTAATAAGCAAAAAATATTGTTACTACAGTATGCATCATTGTACACTAAGGGTTGTAAGCAACCTTCTCCAAAAACTGAATCGAATATGAGAATGATAAAGCTAAAATGTAGTAATTCATAATTTAAAAGCTTGTAGTAATTTATAACCAAAAGCTATTAGACTCGAAAACCATGGCCAATTGAAGATACCACAAAGACCAGGACCATTTGAAGAGAGTGATGACAGATCCACAAATTACAAAGTATTCTTCCCACAAATTGTGGGAATCCTGTCTATGTTGCCTGGCAGCCAGACTTAGTAAAATCTGAATTAGAGGCCTGAATAAACTCCAGGAATATATTAGTTGTAGTTTGCAGATGACACATTCAAATAAGAACTCACTCTGCAGGTCTTACACAGAAACAAAAGCTAAGGAATTGTGTGTCATTTGCCCACAATAAAAAAACTTTGATTTTTCTTTTAGTTCATGGCATATCAAAAGTACACTGGCTTCGAGAGGTGAATTCTGGACCATACTTTTAAAAATCTCTTACTTTTAAAGCATAGCCATTTAAATTCATTCACCTTTCTGCTACTCATTGGGAACATTAAAAATTAAGAGGAGCAAATGCAGGTACCTGTCAAGATGGAGTAAAAGGGACTTGGTTTACTTTTCTGCATGAAACAGTGGTGCTCAAGACATTATGCATCAGGCAACAAAAGAGGGAAAACAAGGCAAGCCCTGTGATTGGCTTAGCTTACTACCTGGAGAGTTTCCTGTGCACAACACAGGGAGGGAGGAACCTAGGTAAGTCCCAGAACACCCCTGATTTGAGGAGAGGGAGCTGGCAGTGTAGGGAATCCAAGGTGACTGCAATTGGCAGGGAAGAGTTAAAGAACTGCACAGAAAGGACCTCAAAGATCTGAAGAGGGTTCCCCTTAAGTATTCAGCATAGTACTAATAAATACATGCATGTAAGGAAATTATCCAGGGCTTGGGAAAGAGCCACCTAAAAGGATTGTATAAAACAATGTCCAAACTCATGCAGGGTCAGAAAAAGTGCCTGTTCCTACGAGCCAGTATAGAGAACCTCATAAGTCACAGGGCATTTGGTAGAGTAACCTGGAGGGTCTCTTACCTCAGTAGTGGGGAAAAATTAACCCTGGACTAAATGCAACTCTGGTCTTGCCTAACATATTAAAAGCAAGACCCAAAGGATCAAACTATTTTCTAGTCACTTAGCCACATCTCAGAACAAAGCTCAAGGTTATTTATAGGAATACAAAAATATTTAGCAGCCAAAAGGTAAAATTCACGATATCTGACATTCAATCAAAATTACTAAGTCTACAAAGAAGCAAGAAAATACAAACCATAATGAGAAGAAAAATCAATCACTTGGAACTGACCCAAAAATGACACAAGTGATGAATTAATAATCATTAAAACAGTTACAACTGTTGGAAAAGCTAAAGGAAAGACTGAACATGTTAAAGATATCTTCTGGATTGAAATTAAAGTAATGGCCTGTTCAACATTGCCAAAGAAAACATTAGTGGATATGAACATAACAGCAATAGGAGGTTTCCAAAATGAGACACAGAAAAGAGAATTTTTTAAAAAGATGAACTGGAAAAGTATTTGAAGAAATAATGATCAAAAATTTTCCATATTGAATAAAAACTATACAGTAAAAAGCCCAAAAAGCATAAGAAAGTTGAATAAAACTGGACTAAGGAACATCATAATCAAATCATTTAAAACATGATAAAGAGAAAAGGCTTAAAAGCAGTCAAAGAAAAACAGAACAAAGAATGACAGATTCTCATCAGAAACCATGTAAGCTAATAGACAATGGAACAATATATTTAAAACAGTAAAAGGACAACCTGTCAACCTAGGATTCTTTACCCAGTGAAAATATCTTTCAAAAACAAAGGCAAAATAAAAATTTCAAATATACAAACCTGAAAATTTATCACCTCAACCCTGCAGTAAAAGACATGTTAAATAGAGTCCTTCAAGCAGAAGGAAGATTAAACCACATAGAAATTTGGACCTATGCAAGGAATTAAGAGTACCGGAAATAGTGACTACATGGGTAAATATATAAGGTATAAGCCAACAAGAGAGATAAGATGGCATAAGAAATAATCCCAAACAAAGCAAATAAAGAGGAAAAAAGGAAAAAAGAACACATGGGACAAGTAGAAAACAAGTACCAAGATGGTAGACGTAAACTTGACCATATTAACAATGATACTACATATAAGTAGTGTAAACACAAAAAGCAGAGATTGTTGGACTCAGTTTTAAAAAAATCAGGACCTAAATATATCACATCTACAAGAAATCCACTTTCAATATAAGGACACATATAAGTTAAAAGTGGAAGGAAGGAAAAAGATATACCATACTAACATCCAAAAGAAAGCCGGAATCACTATTAGGTCAAAAGTTAGATTACAGGGCCGGCCCGGTGGCGCACTGCTACAGTGCGCCGCTTGGGAGCGCGGCGGCGCTCCTGCCGAGGGTTCGGATCCCACATACAGACCGGTTCCTGCTCACTGGCTGAGCGAGGTGCGGGTGCGACACCAAGGGTTGCGATCCCGTTGCCGGTCCCGGTCCAGTACGGGCGCGACACTGAGGGTTGCGATCCGTTGCCGGACACGAAAAAAGACAAAAAGGAAAAAAAAAAAGTTAGATTACAGAGCAAAGATAAAGAGGGTTATCTTCATCTTTACCAAGGAGAAAGAGGGTTATTCCATAATAATAAAGGGATTAATTCATTAAGAACATGCTCAATTCTAAATTTTTATGCACTTAGTAAAAAAGCTTCAAAGTACACAGAACTGCAAAGAGAAATACACAAATATGGAATTTTAGCAGAGATTTCAATACCATTTTCTCAAGAATTAATAGAACAAGTAAACAGAATGTAAAGCCTAAAACTACAAAATTTCTTGAAGAAAACAAAAGAAAATCTTGGTGACCTTGGGCTAGGCAGAGATTTCTTAGATACAACACCTAAAGTACTATTTATGAAGTAACAAACTGGTAAAGTGAACTTCATAATTTAAGACAACTCTTCAAAAGACATTGGTAAGAAATGCAAAAACAAGCCACAGACTGGGAGAAAAATCTTTTGCAAATCATTTATTTGATAAAGGACTGGTATCCAGAATATAAAAGCACTATCAAAATTCAGTAATAAGAAAACAACCCAATAGTAAAATGGGCAAAAGAATTGAACAAATGTTTAATTAGAAAGCTATATGGATGGCAAATAAGCACATGAAAACATGCTCAAAATAATTAGTCATTGCAGAAATGCAAAGGCTAGGATTACAAATGTACAGAAGGAAAATTTGGAGAGTGATGGGTTTCATTATCTTGATTGTGGTAATGGTTTTACAGGTGTATTCACGTGTCAAAATTTATCAAATTGTATTTATTTTTTATTTTTTATTTTATTTATTTATTTATTTTTTCTTTTTGTCTTTTTTCGTGTCCGGCAACGGACCGCAACCCTCAGTGTCGCGCCCGTACCGGACCGGGACCGGCAACAGGATCGCAACCCTCTGTGCTGCGCCTGCCCCTCGCTCAGCCAGTGAGCGGGAACCGGTCTGTATGTGGGATCCGAACCCTCGGCGGGAGCGCCGCCATGCTCCCAAGCGGCGCACTGTAGCAGTGCGCCACCAGGCGGCCCTATCAAATTGTATTTAAACGTGCAGTTTGATATATGTCAGTTGTACCTCAATAAAGCTATTTAAAAATCAAGAGTATTTGGCACTTCGTGAGTGCTTGATGCATGTTTGTTTAATACATTCAACTCGTTATTCTGCCATTTCTCATGAACATTTGAAAGTTCCTATTTTTTTAATCTATAGGACATAGCAATTTCAATCTGAGACTACAGTAGAGCATACTCTCCTAGTATGTTGATTTGGCTGAAATATCCAAAGGTAATTTCAAAGCTTCATTAGACGTGATTACCTTACAAGTACTTTCTTCTCCGTAGAGGAACTATTTTTAATCTGCTTTTAGTGAAGGACAGGAATATATTCACATCTGGGACGAGACCTTCAAGAATGAGGTATACCTTACATTGTTATCAATTTAACATCTTTATTATCAGTTATTACTTATATAAAAATTAGTTTAGTCTAAGATCTGTATGGTCCTTGGACTAGTGGCATCAGCCCAACCTGGAAACTTTTTAGAAATGTGAATTACTGGGCCTTACCCACACCTGCTGAATCAGAAATCCTAAATTTTGGGCCCAGTAATCTGTTTTAATAAGCGCTGCAGGTGATTCTGATATGTGCCAAAGTTTGAAAACCATGTTCTTATAGCAAAAGTAAAACTTTAGATACTTAGATATAAAGATCTAGGTAGTGATAGAATTAGTTTTTTAAAACTCTAACATGATAGCATGCTTAACATTTGTTCATTTCATCATATGTAAGTTTTACCTTAAAGAACTGAACAAATACTGAATGTAGAAGTGTTTAGAGGTGAGCTATACTGATGTCTGCAACTTTGAAATGGATCAAAAATGCAAAAAAAAAAAAAAAAGATGCATAGAGGAATACGTGGAACCTAGATGGCAAGTATATGAATATTTACTGTTCAGTTATTTCAGCTTTCCTGTAGGTTTGAAATTTTTATAATAAAATACAAAATCCTCACTTGACTCATTTCTAAATTTTTGTACAAGAGAGTGAAATGTATTCAGACTGTGCTCTTAGACAAAAAAAAAATGGATGATGGTAATGAAATTTTAGTCTCTTAAGAGCAGTTACGAATAAAGATAGAAGACTTTCACTATATTGATACTGTGTTTGTTAATCTTAGAAATTTGCTTTTTGAGATTTTTCTAGTCATATTAAAATGTGATCCAACTAATGTTCTCTAAACTACCTCCATTGATTGACTCTCATGTCAAGATGGAAAAGTTCAACCATTATATTTGGTCTATAACATAACAATCAGATAAATAGTACTTAGATTAAAAGAGGTTTTAGAAAATATTGCAAACATTTGTAACATGTGCGTGTACTACAAATCCTGATTCAAACATTTTAATAAAAATTAGACAAGTCAAAATTTGAACACTGCATATTTCATGATTTAAGGAATTATTAATTTTATGTGTATTAATGGTTTTGTGGTTATGTTAAAAATAATAAGTCCTTTCAGTGATACATACTGAAATATTTGTAAATGAAATTCTGGAACATGTTTCAAAATAGTACAAGACAGGAAGCAGTGGGCAGTGGTATAGGTGAAACTAGACTGGCCATGAGTTGAAATGGTTGAAGCTGGGTGATAAGTACATGGTGATTCATTATACTATTGTAATGAACTTTGGTGTATGTTTTCAAATTTTCCACAGTAGAAGGATTTTAAGAAAGATTGAGGTTAAATTTAACTTTTGCAGCATGATTTGAGAACCTAACCACCACTTACTACAGTATTTCTGTAGGAAAATATTTTCTACATATTCTGACTTCAAATGAAATGACGGAAGGCAGCCTATTTCTTAGTTGAGGACTGCCTCTATTTTTTTTTTTTTTTTTTTTTTTTTTTTCCGATAATACTCTTAGTTGCAGTTTTTTCCTATACCAAATCTTGCACCAGTGTTCCTTTTGTACTACCGGCGTCCAGAGAAATGAAAAATTGGGCACTAGGGAGAAAAAGAAAAACAAACAACTGGATTAATCATGTCTTTTGAATGATGAAGTTGTCTTATTTTTTTCTATTTGATATTAGTCATTTAAAGTGATTGATAGCCACTCTCTCCTTACCATCCTTCTTTTCCTCTCTTACTTTCTCTACAAATATGTTTCTTTTATAAGTATAAAAGAAAAAACACAGTTGTTCATTATCTCTTCATAAAAATTCACGTTAAGATGTGGAAATTTAAGGTGAACTGAAATAATGTATTAATTCATACATTTTTTTCCATTTTTAAAATTGTAACATTTACTTGTTCATATTTATAGCAATACAGTGTGCTGTTTCAATACATGTTTAGACTGCACAATGATTCACTTAGTCTAGAGAGCATAATTTTGTTCCTGTCACTCCACCACTTTTTGTCCCCGTCACTCCACCATTTTTTGTCCCCCCTGCCCTCCCTCCCCTCCCAGCCTCTGGTAACCATTATTCTACTCTCTACTTCTATGAGAACTGCTTCTTTCTTTCTCTTTTTCTTTCTTTTTTTTTTCTTTTCCTTTCCTTTCTTTTCTTTCTTTTTTTTTTTTTTTTTTCTTTTCTTTCTTTTCTTTCTTTCTGCCTACATATGGGAGGGATCATGCAATATTCATCTTTCTGTGCCTGGCTGGCTTATTTCACTTAACATGATCAGTTCCAGTTCCATCCATTTTGCTACTAATGATAAGATTTCCTTTTTCTTTATTCCTAATAGTATTCCATTATATATATATATATATTTATATTTATATATTTATATATATATATACCACAGTTTTTTTAATCCATTCATCTGTAGATCAGCATTTAGGTCAGTTCCATCTCTTGGCTATTGTAAATAGTGTTGCAATAAACATAGGAGTGCAGGTGTCTTTTCGATATACTGATTCCAATTCCTTTGAGTATATACTTAGTAGTGAGATAGCTGGGTCATAAGATAGATCCACTTTTAGTTCTCTGAGAAACCTCCATACTGTTTTCCACAATGGCTGTACCAATTTACATTCCGAACAACAATGTAAGAGAGTTCCCTTTTCTCTGCATCAGGATTTGTTTTTTTTTTTTTTTGGGGGGGGGGGTTGTGTCTTTTTATAATAGCCATTCTAACTGGAGTGCGATGATATGTCATTGTGGTTTTAACTTGCATTTCCCAGATACTCAGTGATGTTAAAGATTTTTTCATGTGCCAGTTGGCCATTTGTATGTCTTTTGAGAAATGTCTGTTCAGGTCCTTTGCCCATTTTTAAACTGGATTATTTGATTTTTTTTTTCTGTCAAGTTGTTTGAGTTCCTTATATATTCTGGATGTTAGCCCCTTGTCTAATGTAGTTTGCAAACACTTTCTCCCATTCTGTAGGTTGTCTCTTCACTTTGTTGATTGTGTCCCTTGCTCTACAGAAATTTTTTGTTTGATGTAGTTCCGTTTGTCTATTTTTCTTTAGTTGCCTGTGCCTTTGTAGTCTTGTCCAAAGAAGAACTACCCACTCCCATTTCTTGTAGCATTTCCACTATATTTTCTTCTAGTAGTTTCATACTTTGGGGTCTTCAATTTAGGTCTTTCATCCATTTTGAATTGATTTTTGTGTATGGCAAGAGATATGGACCTAGTTTCAGTTTTTTGCATGTGGATATCCACTTTTTAAAGCACCATTTACTGAAGAGGCTGTACTTTCCCCAGTGTGTATTTTTGGTACCACTGTCAAAAATCAGTTGGCTGTGTGTGTTTATTTCTGGGCTCTCTATTTTGTTCCATTGGTGTATTTGTCTCTTTTTATGCCAGTATCATGCTGTTTGGGTTACTATAGTTTTATAGTATATTTTGAAGTCAGGTAGTGTGATGCTTCCAACTTTTTTTTGTTCAAGATTGCTTTAGCTATACAAAATCTTTTATGGTTCTATACAAATTTTAGGATCTTTTTTTCTATTTCTGAGAAGAAAGTCATTGTTATTTTCATAGGGATTGTGTTGTATCTCTAGATTGCTTTGGGTAGTATGGGCATTTTGATGATGTCAATTTTTCCAGCCTATGAACATAGGATATCTTTCTAACTATTTGGGTCCTCTTCAGTTTTTTTCACCAATTTTATAGTTTTCATTATGGAGGTCTTTGGTATCCCTGGTTATATTTACTCCTATGTATTTCATTTTTTTGGCAGCTATTGTGAATGAGATTACTTTCTTGATTTCTTCTTCACCCATTTTGTTATTGGCATATAGGAACACTGTTGATTTTTGTGTGTTGATTTTGTATCCTGCCACTATACTGAACTCATTTAAGTTCTAGTATTCTTTTGGTGGAGTCTTTAGGGTTTTCTGTGTATATGATCATGTTATCTGCAAATAGGAATAATTTGACTTCCTCTTTTCTGATTTGGATGCCTTTTATTGCCTTCTCTTGCCTTATTGCACTGGCTACAACTTGTAATACTATGTTGAATAAGAGTGGAGAAAGTGGAATCCTTGCCTTGTTCCAGGGATTTAGAGGAAAAGCCTCCAATTTTTGTCTATTCAGTATGATATTAGCTGTGGGTTTGTCATATATGGCTTTAATTGTGTTGAGGTACATTCCTTCTATACCTAATTTGTTGATTGTTTTTATCATGAAGGGATGTTGGATTTTATCAAATGCTTTTTCTGCATCTATAGAAATAATCATAAGTTTTTTTTCCTTCATTCTGTTGACATGATGTATCATGTTTATTGATTTGCATATATTTAATCATTCTTGCATTTCTGAGATGAATTCCACTTGATCGTGGCAAATGATCTCTTTAATGTATTGTTAGATTTGGTTTGCTAATTATTTGGGGTTTTGTGGTTTTTTTGGGGGGGTTTGGTCATAATAGTTTTTATTTTTTAGCTTAATACATATTTTTTAAATTTTATTAAAAATATTCATGAGATACAAAGCTAATTGTCACCCCTTGTGCCCATGATGTAAGGGCCAGGTTCATATTTGGGGCATATCCATTACCAGAAATTACATTTGTATCCTGTGATCCCACCCAATTAACCCCCAATCTCTCTCCCCCTTCCCCCCCCCACTGCCTTTGTAGCACTAGGAATATTCCCTCCCTCTGTAAGACCACCACACTACTGTGGTCTTTCTTTCCATCCTTCCTTTCACTCTTAGCTCTCACATATGAGTGAGCAAATGCAGTATTTATCCCTCTGTGCTTTGGTTATTTCACTCAACATAAGTTTCTCCAGGTTCATCCTGTTGTTCAAATGGGAGTATTTCATTCTTTTTTATGGCAGAGTAGTATTCCATAGTGTATATATACCACAGTTTCCTTATCCAGTCATCTCCTGATGGACATTTAGGTTGGTTCCATATCTTGGCTATTGTAAACAGAGCTGCAATAAACATGGGAGTGCAGGTATCTCTTTGACATGAGTGGAGTATTAAAGTCCTCAACTACTATTGTGTTGGAGTCTATCTCTCCCATTAGGTCTAAATAGTAATTGCTTTATATATCTGAGTGCTCCAGAGTTGGGTGTATATATATTTAGAATTGTTATATCCTCTTGCTGAATTGGTCCCTTTATCTGTTATATAATGACCTTCCTTATCTTTTTTTGCTTTCCTTGGCTTGAAGTCTATTTTATCTGATATAAATCCTGCTCTTTTTTGGTTTCCATTTGCATGAAATATCCTTTTCTATCTCTTTGCTTTCAGTCAATGAGTGTCCTTATAGATGAAGTGAGTTTCTTGTAGGCAGCATATTCTTGATTCTTGTTTTATAATCCATTCAGCCACTGTGTGCCTTTTAGTTGGGGGATTTAATCCATTTACATTTAGAGTTATTATTGATATATATATGGACTCATTACTGCCATTTTGTTACTTTTGTTCTGGTTATTTTGTAGATACTTTTTTCTGGTCTTACTGTCTTCCTTTATGGTTGAATGGTTTTCTCTAGTAGTATATTTTATTTATAAAATAAGTAAACCATTATTTATTTTTAGTATGTCTCACAAGTTTTTGAGTTATGGTTACTATGAAGCTTACAGGAAAAAACATGTTATAGTTATAAGTGATTATTTTAAACTAATAACAAATAAACTCTGATATCTAAGAAAAAATTAAAACACCGAAGCCAACTCTACACTTTGAGCGTCATTCTCCCCCATTCTTTAATGTTTTGTTGTTTCAAGTTACATCTTGTAGTATTGTCTATCTCTTTTTTTCTTTTTTTCCTTTTTGTCGTTTTTCGTGTCCGGCAACGGATCGCAACCCTCAGTGTCGCGCCCGTACCGGACCGGGACCGGCAACGGTATCGCAACCCTCGGTGCTGCGCCCGCACCTCGCTCAGCCAGTGAGCGGGAACCGGTCTGTATGTGGGATCCAAACCCTCGGCGGGAGCACCACCGCGCTCACAAGCAATGCACTGTAGCAGTGCGCCACCGGGCCGGCCCTGGATTTCTCTTATATAGT